>NC_034600.1:648070-749721 GCF_900095145.1 Mus pahari | reverse complement strand
CTGCTCTTCCTCCTGCTCCTGCTCCTCCTCCTGCTCCTCCTCCTCCTCCTCCTCCTCCTCCTGCTCTTCCTCCTGCTCCTCCTTCTCTTCCTCCTCCTCCTCCTTCTCTTCCTCCTGTTCCTGCTCCTCCTCCTCCTCCTCCTCCTCCTCCTGCTCTTCCTCCTGCTCCTGCTCCTCCTGCTCCTTTAGTGAAGATGTGTGACCAGTTCTACCCAATGGATTGTGATCTGAAGCGACCTGTGATGTCTCAGCTAGAAGTATGGAAGAACCAGCACCCAGAGCCAGGCTGCCTGGAGTGGGAGCAGCCCATGAGGTGGCTGCTGAGTGATTTAACAGTGCAAGGGCACACTGCCGACCCCACTGGACCTTTTGCAGGAGAAATCAAGTCGCTGAGCTCGGTGGGGTTGTTCGTTGACTTCAGCAAAACTGGCCTTGTCCTGACTGATCCAAGGGGGTAGCTGAGGGAGGCATTTTCCTCCTGTGGTCTGCAAGGCCCAACCTCCACTCTAAGGTTGTGGGGTTTTGTTACATCCTGCACCTTCCCCCCTCCCCGCCCCCACAAGCTCTCCTCTTTCCAGAAGTTACACTCTCACACAAATCACGAGTGTAAGGTTTAGAATAAACTGGGACCCAAGTCCTTTCTTTTCTCCTCCTTCTCCTATGACATCAAATATAAACATGATCTTCTTTATCAGAACAAATCACTTAAATTCTGTGGGAAAGAAACAAAAGAGATGTGCATACTTTCATAATCTTTTTGACAATTTGACACATGCTTATACATACATGTATATGACAATGTACTGTGATCATATTCACCCGTTACCCTCTCTCATCTTCCTCCCACACTTGGACAAGATGACCCCTTGTACTTCCGTGTGTGAATGTGTGTGGGGGTATGTATGTGTGTGTCCCACTTCCCTGTGTGAATGTGTGGGGGGGTATGTGTGTGTCCCACTTCCATGTGTGAATGGGTGTGGGGGTATGTGTGTGTCCTACTTCCGTGTGTGAATGTGTGTGGGGTATGTATGTGTGTGTTCTACTTCCATGTGTGAATGTGTGTGGGGGTATGTATGTGTGTGTCCCACTTCCGTGTGTGAATGTGTGGGGGTATGTATGTGTGTGTCCTACTTCCGTGTGTGAATGTGTGTGTGGGTGTGTATGTGTGTGTCCCACTCAATTTTGTTAAGTGCTGTGTGTGCTTTAGTTAAAGCCTGTGTGTGCTTTCTTTTTTGTTTGTTTCTTCAAGGTAGAGTTTCAGGGTTTCTCTGTGTAGCCCTGGCTGCCCTGGATCCAGGCTGCCTCTGTAGACCAGGCTGGCCAAGAACAAAAAGATCCACCTGCCTCTGCCTCGAAAATACTGGCATTGAAGGCCTGTGCCACATACTTTTATATAACTGCCATGAGAATGATACTATAGGCTCACCAAACCCATTTCTATGTGAGAGCAAGTTAGAGTCAGCTCTCTATTGTCCTGTAGTAGCCTGGGCTAGGAAGGTGCCAAGGCATGCCATCTCTAGGCATATAGGCTCAATCTCTGTGTATGAATAATTCAGGGGATTCAATTAATGACTCCGTTGTCCTGGAGACTACTGGGCTCTGTAAACCATGGAACCACTGAGAGAGAAACCAGGCCTGAATAAGAATAAGCCAGTCAATATCCAACATGAACAGAGAAAAGTCTATGTGATCCCATCCCTGATTGAGAAGATTCCAGCAGGTAATGGCTACTGAGGGATGGAGAGTCAATTTTGTTCAGGAGTATGGATTATAGGAGTTTGGCCCAATGCTCCCAACACCAATGTGCATATGGGGAGCACTGATTTGACTCAGGTGAGTCACGAAGAGGAGGAGGAAGAGGAGATGGAAGAGGCAGTGGAGGAGATGTCGAAGGAGGAGGAGGGAGAGGAGAATGTAGTGGTGGAGAAAAAGAAAGAGGTGGAGAGGTAAGGGGAGGAGACAGAAGAGGAGGACACGGAGGAAGAGGAGAACAAGAAGAGGGAAGAGAAGGGGAAAGGGGAGGAAGGAGGAAGAAGAGAACAAGGGATGCGGAGGCGGAGGAGGAGGAAGATGAATGGGGAGGAGTGGGAGGATGAAGATGAGGATGAGGGAAAGGGGAGGATGAGGATGGAGATGAGGAAGAGGAGAAAGGAGGAAGGAGGGAGAGGTGTCCAAGAAAGGCTGCAAGTAGGGAGGGGAGCTGAATATGATGTCAAATGTGTCATATTCATATACATAATTATCAGTGAATATATAATAAAATCCATGTCCTTTTCAATTAAAGATATAAATAATCCTCATTATAATTTTTATATGTTTTTAAAAGAGGCACAGTGGGTTGTCAAATCACTGCACCAAGAGCTTCCCAGTACTGACATTGGGCAAAACATGAGAAATGAATCAATGCCTGTCATATTACACTTATTGTCTTCATCCCAATGTTGCCCTTTTATGAAACTAACCGCTCAATGCAGGAAAAAAATCTACCTCATTAGTAGTGATTGCAGATTCCTTTGTTGTAAATATTCTCACTGTGGGGGTCTGGAGAGTTGGTTCCATGACTAAGAGCAGTTATCTGTTCAAAGGATTTGAATTTGGTTGACAGCCCCTGCATAGCTGATACCCATCTGTAATCTAGTTCCAGGGGATATGATACCCTCGCCTGGCCTCTGTGCGCACCAGGCATACCTAGACATACATGCAAATGAAACGTAAACAAATAAAAACATGTAAGAATAAAATCTAAATTAAAAAAAATATTCTCACTAGTGCCAGAGGAGGGCAGCCAACCAAGCATAGAGTTCAGACATGATGCTTGTGAGAGCAAACTCTACCATGATACTGGTTAAGCGTCTGGGTTCCTCAGGCATGGCCTAGCCCATGCTGACGACAGTGAAAATTACTTGTAAGTGGCTGCTACGCCTCTCTTCACAGCTACTTGCCCACAAGCATACGACCTACTTTCGAAACTGTAAATCTCCAAGGTCATTGATTCTGTAAGGGCTTTGTTTGAGTTCTGGTAAGCCCAGAGCATCTTCTTGGGAGTCAGGCCCGTAGGCTGAGCTAAGAGAATGCAAACAGTAGTCATGACTCTGTAATCTAGAAGGCCGCAGCTTGTCAAGAGTGGGTATCAGAACCTTTGAGGGACTATTCTTAACTGTTCTCCACGGCTTGCCTGAGGACAAGATCCTGTTCCTTCTCCTGGCACACTGGGATCATAAGCGTGGACGATTTTTACAACTTCTCAAATAATCTAAGGATATCTGACTCTTGAGCTGAAGTCGGCAGAATTCCTCTCAAGTGACTCACGTCTGTCTCATTCTGGAAGAGTGGGTGGAGTCCATGCATTCTGCCTTAGTTCTCAGGCCCACCCCACCACTGAGGCTGGAGAGTCAGCCTTTGCTGTCTCTGTCATTCGTGTACATCGATCACTTCTGCTGGAGCTGGAATGTGATCCCTAAGAGCTCATGCGGTGGAGCTCGGTCCCCAGGTGACAGTGGTCTAAGATGGTGGCATGTGGAGCTCGGTCCCCAGGTGACAGTGGTCTAAGATGGTGGCCAGAGCCCATCAGGAGGTTCTTAGATCATTGAAAGCACGGCCTTGAAGGGACTGGGGGTACTGAAAGCGGCTGCTTCCTGGCTACAGATGTAACTACTTACCCTGTCATGTCTTCCACTACCACCCCTGCGCTGAGATGGTGCAACCCAATGCCAGAGATTCCACAAGGCCAAGGTCGGCTGCAGAGAATTCTAGTCCTCAAAGTTCTCATTAGGGAGATGAAGAGTTGGTTTGATATATCATCTCATCAAACTGTGGCACAAAATACGTGAGCATACCCTGCCACCCGCGCAGAGCCGGCTGAGCTGGGTGCTAGCACCTGAAGCAGAGGTGGTGTCACTGCAAGTCTAGATTAACTCTGGTCTACTTAGAGAGTTCAAGGCCAGCTGGGCTACATTATCAAATCTTGTCTCAAAAAAAAAAAAAAAAGCCAGGCACAGTGGCTCACAGTTACCATTCCAGAGTTGAAAGGTAGAGACAGGCAGACCCTTGGAGGTCACTGGGCACCCACGATTGCTTCCTTGACAATCTCCACATCAGTGAGGGACCCTGTCAACGCTCAAGGTTGTCCTCTGGCCTCCATATGCATGGACATACAGAGACATGTACACCCTGCATACACACCCATGAGAAAACTGCAAAGCAAACACACGTTTGTGTGATCCTCTGTGTGTGAACACAAAATCAGAGCTATATCATTGCATGTAGAGGCATGTGGCCAAAAGATGTGCCACGCCTGTTTGTGGGCAGTGTTGCTGGTAAGAACGTCCTCCGTGCAGAAAGACACATGGGTCTCCTCTCTCTTCCTCACTCCTCCCTCGTGGCTGAGCTCCCACGAGAAGCTGGGCCCCTCCATTTACAAGATTCCACCTGACTGGGAGGAAGGCTCAGTCTTGCCCTGATTCACTCTAGGACATGCCACTCCTGGGGACAGGTCACGGGACAACAGGCTTGCAGCTAGCACAAGGTGAGAGGCAGGTGTGATCGACCCTGAGTGTCTCCTGGGTAGAGTACTAAACCACACATACTCCAAACAGAAACCTCTGGTTTACTAAATGCATTTTTCGAAAAAGGTGGCTTAGGCATCCCGTTCCATATATTCATCCCTCTTTTAACTACCATGCAGCAGGTGTTTCTGGAATGCCCAGGGTATGCCAGTCTCTTTTCTGATTGCTGAAGAGATAGCGAGACAAAAATTAGCCCCCTCCTGCCCCACCCACCCCCTACCCCGGGGCAGCTGATAATTCACTAGGGGAAGAACCACAGTGAGATAAGCAAGTGGAATTTTAATAGGCTAGATAGGAATAGGTGCAAAGGAAAAAGGAGAGATGAGTGGGGAGGGGTGGGCCTGCAGGAAGGTGCTCTGCATTCTAGTAGCATGGCTGTGGATCTACTGGACAGCCAAGACAGGACCCCTAGACCCTACCAGGAACATGGCCACAGAATGGTTTATCTTCCTCTACAGCCGCTTTAGAGTACACGTTCTCAAGGACACATGATCAAATATGATGGCTGTCTAAGGTGACAGGGCACCATGCGTCAGGGACCGAGGGAGCACACCCCTGTGTATTGGACCCTGACTGCCGTCCTTAGGACTCTCTCTGTTTGCAGCTCTGGACAGACTGTGTGAGCCTTCATACGCTGGAGGTTCTTACTGCACTGGACAAAGGACACTCTGCAGGCAGGGAGGGAGAGCTTGTGGCATATAAGGACACCATCAGCCCTCGCCTCCACATCCGCGATTCCACACATGCAGAAGGGATTCTGGATAATCCCAGCAAAGCCAGAGTGGGGCCTGTGGAACACAGCTTTTCTCAAAACAGCTTTCCACCATCCACCCTAGCACGCCGGAAAACACATTCTAAAGCCACTTAGGCGATTTCTTTTTAATGTCACTGTTATACTTTGAGGGATTTAATCAAAACCTTCATAAAAGGGCATTCTCCTCTGACTCGGCTTTTCCATTTCAGGGGGCAGAAACGCTGTGCACAACAGAAGGAGAAAAAAGTAATTTAAAAACGCCTTTGAACTGAGTCTGCTTGCAGCCTCTGGAAGTGTATTTCTCAGGGAAAGACAGGCAGCTAGAGCCCCCTAGGGAGCAGTGCCTGAGCTGGCCACAGTTTAGATGGTAGCATGAGAGGACAAATTTATCATCCTTATTCAGCCACATTACCGGGGTTTTAAATAAGTTTGCAGCCTGCAAAGCACGGCTGTGGTGGACTCCCTGGGGTGGATGAGTTAGAAGATCAGGGACACTTGCCATATGCTCATCTTTACTGCGTTCCTCTGCATTCCTCTCTGAAGGGAAGGAGGGCTGGGTACTTCACGGGTGGGCTGCTGCGAATGGACAGTTACTGAAAAGAAACTAACCATTAGGAGCTACAGCCAAAGAACAATTGCTAGCTGTATTTACACTGGGTGTACTGTATCTCATGCCACACTGGTTAACTTAAATCAAGTGTGTGTGTCTGTGTGTGTGTGCCTGTGTGTATCTGTGAGTGTGTATCTATATGTGTGTTTGTGTGTCTATGTGTATCTGTATCTATGTATCTGTATGTATCTATGTGTCTGTAAGTCTGTGTGTCTGTGTGTGTGTGTGCATAAGTCTGTGTGTCTCTATGTGTGTGTGTTTTATAAGTCTGTGTGTCTCTATGTGTGTATGTCTGTGTGTCTGTATGGTTTGTGTGTGTGTCTATAAGTCTGTGTCTCTATGTGTGTGTTCTGTGTGTCTATGTATAACTGTGAGTGTGTATCTATGTGTGTGTCTGTAAGCCTGTGTGTCTCTATGTGTGAATATCTGTGTCTCTATGTATGTGTGTCTGTAAGTCTATGTGTCTCTATGTGTGTACGTCTGTAAGTCTGTGTGTCTATGTGTGTCTGTGAATGTGTGTGCCTTTGTGTGTGTGTGTATGTCTGTGTGTCTGTGTGTGTTGTGTGTCTGTGTCTGTGTGTGTGTCTGTGTGTGTCTGTATGTCTGTGTCTATGTGTGTCTGTATGTGTCTGTGTGTATCTGTATGTCTGTGTGTCTGTGTGTGTCTGTATGTTTGTGTGTCTATGTGTGTCTGTGGATGTATGTGCCTTTGTGTGTATGTATGTGTGTGTGTCTATGTGTGTAGGACTGTGTGTCTCTATGTCTATGTGTGTCTGTGAGTGTGTGTCTGTGTATAACTGTATGTCTGTGTGTCTGTGTGTGTGTGTCTATGTGTCTGTGTGTGTCTGTAAGTGTGTGTGCCTTTGCGTGTGTATATCTGTGTGTGTGTTTGTGTGTCTGTGTCTATGTGTATCTGTGTGTGTGTGTATATATTTGTATGTCTGTGTATATCTGTATGTGTGTGTGCCTTTGTGTGTGTGTGTATGACTCTGTGTGTATGTCTGTGTGTTTGTATGTCTGTGTCTATGTGACTCTATGTATGTGTGTGGCTGTGTGTGTATGTCTATGTATGTGTCAGTATGTCTGTGTGTCTCTATGTGTGTGTATCTATGTGTGAGTGTTTGTGTGTGTTTGTATGTCTATATGTGTGTGTGTATGTATGTAAAAGCTGATATCTTAATTTTTGATGTCTGTATGTCTGTGTCTATGTGTGTGTGTATCTGTGTGTATCTATGTCTGTGTGTCTGTGTGTGTCTATGTATGTGTCAGTATATCTGTGTCTCTCTGTGTGTGTATGTGTCTGTGTCTATGTGTTTCTGTGAGTATGTGTGTGTCTTTGTGTGTGTATATCTGTGTGTGAGTTCTGAAAGTATTAACATTGGCTAGCACATGCCTTTAATCCCAGCACTTGGGAGGCAGAGGCAGGTGGATTTCTGAGTTCAAGGCCAGCCTGGTCTACAGAGTGTGAGTTCCAGGACAGCAAGGGCTACACAGAGAAATCCTGTCTTGCTAAACAACAACAACAACAAAAACAGTAGCTGGGATTGTGTTGTTGTTTTGCTTTTCATCAAAAAGCACTCTACTTTGCATAAAGGAAAGTTTCCTGGAGCTGCTCCTTATCAGACAGAGCACCTGACACCCCAGTCTATCTCACGTGACCTGGAGAACAACTTTGTCTCTATGTTGGGAAGTTTTCCAGACCTTACACAAAACAGAACTTATTTTTAGCTAGTACAAGAAAGAACCTTCTACGGTGTTTGTCCACGTGGTATGCATGAAATACCAATATGAGCCGTTTTTGCTCATAAATAGCCACTGAAACAAAGCCATGCCCATGATCCTTCCATTCCATAGTTAACCCAAGAAGCTGCTTCAGATTGGGTTCACAACATACCCAAAGCATAACCTTCCTAATTCAATAGCTGACTCCGCTCTTACCCTGAGGGTCTACGCTTCCACTTAGGCTGTGTTTATTCCTCGATGACACGCCACTGCTCAGGGGAGGCAAGATGCAGTCTAAGACCTGGGTCCCAGGTCTGTGGGTGAGAAATGGCCAGGGCTAGGACAGAGTTCTCAAACTCCTGGGCACCCAGACTCTGCTGGGAAGAGTGAAGAGTTGAGAGTTATCCTCCTGTGTACCCAGAAACTGCTGGGTATGTCAAGGAGTTGGGAACAGGGATGCAGGCCTGCGATGAGCCTGGGGAGAGAAGGGGGGCTTAGCTCCGAGTGAGTGCCAAGATATGGAGAAGCTGGAAGAGTGCCTCCTATGGGAGACTTAGGCACTGCTCTGTATGATGAAGTCATTTGAGAGGAGAGAACCTTAATTAATAAACTGCCTCCATAAGGTTGGACTGCAGGAAAACCTGTAATTTTCTTAATTAGTGATTGATGGAAGAAGGCCCAGACCATTCTGGGAGGAGCCATCCTGGTCTGGTGCTCCTGGGTTCTACAAGAAAGCAAGCTGAGCCAAGCCATGGTGAGCAAGCCAGTAAGTAGCATCCTTCCATGGCCTCTACATCAGTTCCTGCCTCCAGGTTCCTGTCCTGCTTGAGTTCCTGCCCTCAACTGCTTTTGAATGATGAACTGTTCTACAGGACTGTGAGTGAGATAAATTCTGTTCCTACTTTGCTTCTGGCTGTAGTGTTTCTTCACCGCAACAGTTCTTACTGTTTCTACCATCTGGAGGGAGGATGTTCCCCACACCCTGGATCTTACAGGCATTGTAACTAGGACCAGCGCTTGTTTCCACTGCTACCTCAGACCTGATGCTGACAGACCCCAGGAAGCTGAGCCACCCTAAGTAGAGCAGCCCTGGCATTCCACTGACCCACTGACAGATCATGGGTGTAAAGAATGACCCAGTGTCCTCACCGTACTCACTTAGGACAAGTAGTGGCTTCTCCACTGTTCCCAGAGGGACAGCTCATCCCAGTTCCCACGCTCAGGACACACTTCACTTGCATCAAGCTCACACCTGCCCATCCTCACTCACTTCCTGCGGTGTCTGCACCGGTTGTTGTGATGGCTACATTCTTGGTGTCCTTGTACCTCAGCCCAAGGCCTCTCTCTTGCCTGATAACCATGCCTGCCTCACTAGTATCAATGTATCAAATTACCCTTCACATGGGGCCCTGACCCAGACTCTGGTATTTAACCCTAGCCAACCCCAAGACCAGTTCCACCTGCGATCCACCGTTCCGCACTATACAGCTTCTCTGGACTCTGCAGCTCAATGCAGTTTGTCCCGGGCACCACCGTCTGCCTAGAGCTGCACCACCTCTGATGCCTCTAGTAGTGTGACCCCACCCCCCACCCCACCCTGTACTTTGGCTAGCTTCCTTTGACACTATCCAAAGCACTTAGTCCTTCCCAACCCTCTAGTCACAATATTAATACACCTGAAGCCCTGTCCTATCACTGACCAGACAGCTACTGTAATGTGGCCCCGCCCCAGGCCTCTCCCTAGCACTGAAGCCCCGCCCTTGCCAGGCCCCTTACCGCCCCCAGGCCCCTCCCTGAGAGTGCGGTCCCCGCCTCCCTCCCGCAACCCCCATCCCCTCCAGCACACACACACACACACACACACACACACACACACACACACACACACACANCACACACACACACACACACACACACACACACACACACACACACACACACACACCCGCTCTGTTGGACCTGCTCACCTGGCCCTCGCGACCGAAGTAGCTGAGCTCCTTGGGGCCCTGGTGCCTTGGCGGGATGTAACTGAAAGCTGGTAGCGCTGAGATGGGCAGAGGTCGGGGTTTGCCCCGCAAGGTTTCAGCGGTGATTTCCTCCTCCTCTTCCCCCTCCTCCTCTTTTCCCTCGTCTCCAGCCTCCTCTTCCACCTTTCCCTCCTTCTCCTTCACGCGACCGGGGTCCATCGCCCTCCGCTCTTTCTTGGCCAGTTCCTCCATCAGGTTATGTGGCTTCTGAGTCCCTCCAGGCGTCTGCATTCGGCTGTTGCCTGGCAACTACGCCTAAGTCTCAGCATCCGCTTAGTGACAGAGGTTGGGACGTTCCTTGACGCCTCCTTCTAGGTTCTTTTCACCACACCCTGAGAGAGACCTGGCTTTCCAGGTAGGAACCGCCTGAGGGGCCACACCCAATCCTCTACATCTGATTCCCAGCACAGTTTGTTGCAGTCTCGGGGCATTCTTTAGCCTTGCAGATCACGACAGAAAGCTACTATGTGTCAAGATCTGAAGGTACAACCCCGAAACAAACAGCCTTGGAGAAGTCAGATGACAAAAATGAGAAAGGCTTCAGAGGTCCCGGACAGCGCCATCCAACAGAAAAATGTGGGTCACGTCAATATAGCACATACTAGAAAGGTTAAAGGCACGGAAGCATGGGCCGCACACCTGTGCCTCCTGCTTAGCTGCATTTCCTATGTGGGCAGGGCATAGGAGTCAAGTTCATAGGATTTAAGGCAGCTCTGATCATGCCCCCTCCTCAGCTCCAGAAATCCCACTCCTTCCTTTCCTCTATTCCCAGCTGGCAGATTGCCTGAGTAGACCATGAGTCAGGAAGAAAAAAACCAAAAGGCCAGGAACTTTTCTCAAGGGCTTTAGACTTGCTGGAAACCATTTAGTGAGGTGGACATCTCCCTGGAGCTTGGAGATAGATATGTAGAAGAGAGTCATCGCCTTTCTCCCATGAACGGAAGTCACAAGAGCATATCTGTTAATGGTATCGTCCCTGTGAAAGTATCAGTATACCCTCTGTAATCTACTCTCAACCTTTCCCACCTCTCCCAGCCTTTCCAAAGACAGAGAGGCCAGCTGAGGCCCTTTGCAAGCCTTGCATAGATGATAAAGCACACACGCTTGAACACAAAATATGGTGAGAACTTAGTTCAGCATAGCCCAGACTGAAATTATTCCATTATAGAAACCCCTTTCACAGCCATTCAGACATTAATTCTCCTAGATGCAATTTCATTCGGCAGCATTTTGTTAGCAGCGAAAGAAAACTTTACTAATAGCACTTTAGTTAAACACGATCTCTAGTTAGCTTTAACTGTCAGGGCCTCATAGCCTGGAGTCACCTGAAAAAGGAATCTCAATAGAAGGGTCACCCATATTTGATTGTCCTGTTGCCATAGGAGGGCCCAGCTTACTGTACATGTACTAGTCCCTGGCAAGGAGGTCCTGGGCTGTATTTCTTCTTATAGCTAAGCATGAACCTGCAAGCAATCTAGCTAGCAGCGTTCTTCTATGGTTTCTGCTTTGAGTTCCTACCCTGAATTCTCCCAAGGATGATGGACTGTGGCCTGAAGTGTAAACCAAATTGAACCTTTCCTCCCCTGAACTGCTTCTGTTCAGAGTATTTTAATAACAGCAACGAAGGGGGAATGAGCATGCATAGAAGACAGGCTCTTTTCGGGGCTATGGCTGCAGGTGTAGAGACAACTGCAATGGGTCTTTCAGCCTGACTGAGATTAAAATAAGGCTCAACTACCAAGTCTCACAAAGTTCCTGAAACTAACGAGATGCACAGGACATCTGCCAGGCAGCCTCGGCAAATGAGACCTTGGAGCTAAGGAGCAAGTTTGGTGATAACAGATTAAGAGAGGAAAAGTGAGGGTATACGGGATCTGGCCAAACCCACCTGGCAGAACACCTCCTGAATACAGACCTGGTGACCAGGGACTCATGGAGGATTGTGGATAGTGCAGACCTAGTGAGGAAGTCTGAGCATGGTTAGGAGTGTGTGTGTGTGGGGGGGGGGGGGGTTCTTGTTATACTAACTTTCAGTTCTTTTGCTAAAAATTGTTCAAGGAAAATGCACAGATTGCCTGTGCATGACATGTGGGATGGAAAACAAACAACTATTCACCTCAGTCAGTGAACCAAAGCAACAATCACATCAAAGTATCACTTAGAGGATGTGTTTATGGTTAATTACTTACAGGAGTGTACAAGAAGGGTTACTTAAAGAAGCGAATACAACTAAAATAATCTGTGTCAACAAAAGACCCAGCCCAGGTGTCAATTCACAAAAGTTCAAACTATTGAGACCTCTGTGTGACTTAGAGACGTCTCCACAGGTTAGAGAACCTTCTCCAAGCAGCTCAACTTACTCTTTTCTCCCCCAGCAACCTTTCACTGCTTTCATAACCTTAGCGAGATGCCCTGTGTATCTTGTTAGTTCCAAGAACTTTGTGAGACTTGGTAGTTGTTTAGATCCTGAGCTCATGAGCATTTTCCTTTCTCTCCTGGAGGGAATATTTGAACTTAAAACTTCCAGGTCTATGAAGAGACCCCCTCCAGAATGGAACATTTGAACCCACAGGAAACTGCTAAACAATAGGAGACGATTCAGAACTCTGGGCAAAGTTGACCAGGCAAAGAGTTTGTCATTTTATTAGACTGAAAACTCTCCAGGTATTTAACCAATACCTGACATTATGAATGATGGTCTATTATACTTACAGACAGGAGCATGTTGCCCTCTGAGAAGCTCCATTCAGCAGCTGACTCACACAGATACAGACAACCACAGCCAAATAGTGGATTGAGCTTGGAAACTCTTATGGAAGAATAGGAGGAAGGATTGCAGGCCCTGAAGGGGATGGGAACTCCCCAGGAAGACCAAGTCAACTAACCTGGACCCTTGAGGCTCTCAAAGTGTGAACCACCAACCAAAGAGCATACACTACACGGGCTGGACCCGCTGCTCTTTGGTGAGAAGGGAAAGGGGGTGGGGGAAGGGCTGTGGGAGGAGGTGACTGGGGGGAGGGCTCACTGAGCAGGATGTAAAGTAAAACAGTAAGTTTCCATTTTAAAATGTGGCTTTAGCTTGAGTTTCCTCTAAATTTGAGTCTAACTAGGGATTGGATGTTATTGAGTTATTTAGGTAATTCCAGGGGATGGGGGAAAGGGCCAGGACAACTGAGAAGAAGCAAGAGAGGCTGGATCAGTCCATGATGTTGGGCTGGGACCTGGAAATTGCATGTCCTGAAACCCTGAGATTGACTGTCACCTGAGATTCCTGCTGATCTCCCCCACCAACACACACACACACACACACACACACACACACACACACACACACACACACACACACACCCTGGGTTCTCCTTTCGCTCAATCAATGCCGTAAACTTTGCTGCCCCCTAGTGACCATCTCAGATATCACTGCCACTTCCAGAGTCCCCTGGTCTAACAATTTTCACCTATTTTCTTTTTCACTGCACTTTTTAAAATATAACAAGATTAGACCTTATTCAAAATTGTTAAATATGTGCTACTAAGAGCTACTGCCTGGATATGCTTGTGGTCACGGCAAACGGACACAAAGACTCAGAGGCACAGAGATTCAATGTATAGGGAGACCTAGACATGACACTTGGTGAAGCCAGAAACCATTTATTAGCCTATTTTTATAACACAGACACTCTCAGGATTAAAATCCAAACAGAGTTGGGTTAAGTCTAGCATTCTTTCCTGGGAACGTTCCCTTTGCTTTGTACCAAGCACGGTAGCCAGGGTCCCTGCTGTGTCCCAGATCCCAGCTCAGCCTACAAACCAGTCTGGGCCTGGGCAGATGGGCTTTACACGTGCTTCCAGAGTGCCACTGCCATGTGAGTGCCCCTGCTATGTGTGTGTGATTCGACTAGTGTAGTCTTTACAGGTTTAGCTTTCTTGTGGTGAGCCTTAGCATGGCTAGAATGCTTATATGAGGACGCACTTCAAAGAGATGGTCATGTGACGGGGCAAGGACCGAGACACACCCCGATGGAGGACAGCAATTTAAAAAGGTAGCAACACATAAATACACACACACACAACCAATGGAAGAAAGCCATTTAAAAAGATCACATACACACACACATAATGCACATGCAAGTGTGCACACGCGCGCGCGCGCGCGCGCGCACACACACACACACACACACACAGTGGGAAGTAGGTCATGTGTCAATGCCAGGAACAGAACAGACTAAGGCTCCCCAGGGCACTACAGAACACATGAAGCAGCAAAGCATTCTTTCCTGTGTCTTCAAAGGTGCGTATCTTGCTGGTACCATGACTCTGGACTCCTAGCCTCAAACTGTGAGGTCTGATATTTTATTTCACCACTGTGACCCAGACAATTGCAGAATCTCTAAGGGCATAAAACAAAACTTGTCCTGATTTGCTTGCTATGGCTTTAATAAACCCATGACCAAAAGCGTACATTTTAGTTTGTAGGTTACAGTCCATCACTGGGAAGCAGAGAAGGAGCTCAGGAAGAAACCCAGAGGCAGGAACTGAAGAGAGGCCGTGGACAAAGACACTTACTGGCTCGCTCGCTTCCTGGTTCTCTGCTCGGCTAGCTTTTCTATAGGAATGGTGCTGCCCACAGAGGACTGGGCTCGTCTGCATCAACCAGTCATTTAAGAAAATGCCCACACAGGCATGCCTACAGGCAAGTCTGGCCTGGACAACGAAGTTCCCTCTCCCCAGGTGACTGTCAACTGAGGCTGTTCTCCACATCAATGTCCCACATGGCTCGGATCCTGCAGGCCAGAAGGATGTCCTCATAGCTCACACAGATCGTATGGGCCACAGAGGATATCTCATGTATATCTCAGAACCCACAGGCCAGAGGGATGTCCCACCACCACAGGTATTTTCCTCAGGCACTGAAGCACAAGTCCATGACCAGCAAGTGAGGAAGTGGAGGTGAACCCAGGCATCAGGATTCTTGAACAATTCTTACTACGCTGTGGCCTCTCAAGACCATGCTGGGACAGTGTGCTTGGCCCTGCCTAAAACAAAGACATGGGAGTATGACGTGCTCAGCAGAGTGGAGAATGGTAAGCTGTACTGTCCCTGTGCGAGCGAGGTCACAAGCCCAGCTTTCTAGCTTGTCTCACACCTGTCCGGAGAGGGAGACAAATAGGGGCCACCAATGTGCAGTAACAATGCAGCTTTCTCCCTCCCCCTCTCTCCCCTCTCCTCTCTCCCCCTCCTTCCCCCTCTCTCTCCCACTCTCCCTCATGGCATCCCCAACCCCAACCTAATCAGCTCTGCTCTCCTGCTTCCACCCTTCTTACCAAATATCATTCCCACCAAAACAGAAGTGAAAGATTTCTTCCTTACTCTTATTAGAAACAAGAATACACACCTCTAAAAAGCATATTTTGATTAGCAGGTAACTCTTAAAAACAAGACAACATTTACTTGTTACATTGCTTTATTGCATTTGAATGATCCTGCTTGATGTGGTGAAGGCATCTAAGATACTAGCATTAAATTAATTCCAAATTGACCACCAATACACATATACATGGTATAAGAAAAACCGCAGACCCTTTTCAGATCCCAAGTCTGTAAACATAATTTCCATAGAGTGGCTAATTCACAGATTAAACTGTCTCTCTTACAAATATCATCTTTTTCACTGAGAATGCTGTAGTCAGATTCCTCTATTACCAGTGGACAGTGGAGCTTTGAGAAAATAGCTTCCTTTGTAAATAGTCCACCAACTCAAGTCTTGATGTAAGCAGCTCCAGCTCATGATAGGGAACCTGTGGAAGTAAAACCACCGTTAAAACTCCTGGCGACTCTGCTGCCCCTCGACCTCGGTTTTTATATCCTCCTCCACCAGAGGAAGGACAAAGGTCACACCTGACGTCTGCCCCTGGATTTCCCAGCACCTAGAGCAAGACTGGCCCAGACGGGCAGCTGAGAGAGGATGTGAAGGTTAAGTTTGAGCAGAGTTTAGTACTGAGGGGAGGCCGAGGAACCACTAGGCTTTTCATAAAGCCAGAGATAGCCCAGCTACGGAAACACCAAGGGCAGAGAGAGAAAGTGGAGAGAAGTGGAGGGCTTGAGATGGGATTAGAGGTGAGGGGTGGGGCAGGGGAAGAGAACAGACAGGGATGGGGAAAGAGGGAGGTAGGAGGGCTGGGGAGGGACCAGAGCTGGGAGCACGGGCTAGGTGGCTAAGCACGTGTAAGAAAGGTCTGAAGACACATTTTAACTGTGTGCAGACTGGGTGATGCATGGTCCTGAGCAGGCCATGTGCCTGAGGGGTCTATGTGTACAGACTGGATAATACAAGGCTCCAGTCACTAAGACATGGAAGTCTCTGGTTTAGGCTGCGAGCAATAAAGCAGCAATGGTTTCTGAGCATACACTCTACAGCTAGCTTTTAGAAAATGAATGTGGTAATGAGCAGGACACCATGGGAAAGCCACCTGAAAGGTAGAGAGCAGTACTAAAGAGAACAGGAAACGTGTCCATGTTTACTACAACCCCAAAGCAGACCTTACAAAATCCCTATTGAAAACATGTTAGAAAGATGAAACCCTGAAGCCACCTTGCTAAATCTTCCCATAAATCAGACAGAAACTGAAGCGAAAGCTACTCCAGTAACAGGAATTCCGAAGGTAGAGTTAAGCATGTTGAAAAGTGGTGTGTACCACTTTAGGAAACACCAAGCTTTGAAAATTCTAACTACAAAATGTGAGTCAAGTAATTTAAACCGAATCAACAAACTCCTAAAATATAAACTAGACTGAACATTCATGGTCTGCTAAAGTGTCAAGCCACTTAAAGTAAATTAAAATAGAGGCTGGGCCTGTAAAATCCATGAGCAGACAACGTCAGGGAGTGCTTGAGAGCTAACCCCACCCTTGCTTAGATTATAGATGCAATCAACACCCAGCTTGGGCCTTTTCTTGTACATGGAGTCGACAGAACAGAACTTAAGCGAGCAATGCACAAGTCTAACTAGGGGCGTTCCTACAAGACCTCAGACAACAGGGCCCCACCTCTCTTCTGCTTTGCATGGGCTGCAGTCACTCCAGTACAGTCTTTAGAGTTGGACTGTGTGTCCGTGTATGTGACTGAAAGAGCAAATGTTGGTAATGGGCACTGCATTTTGAAGGAGAAACAAAAAACAGAGACAGGTGACACTATACCTGAACAACCTGGTAACCAAGTAACCGCAGGTGTCTTTGCTTAATGGCCTCTTTTCCAAGTAAGTGTTTACTGTCCAAGCAAAACCGCTGTGGCCCATCAATACACAGCGCCACCCTGAGAAAGCAAAGGTAACTGTCATTTATGAAACGATTCAAAGTTCGCCTTACTTGCCAGAAATGATCCGTCTAGCTCTATGTGTCACTGTTATTTGTAAATGAATCATGAATAGGTTGTCCTTAAGTTTGTTGAAAACACATTTACACTTATTATTGCTTACTAAACAAAAGGATTTCTCCCAAACTGATAGGGCCAGCATTTATTTTCACTTGTTTTCCCTTTCCTGAAAACCAATTCCTTTCTCACAGCAGTCCCCCGATGATTTCCCTCCCCCAATCCTTCCAGGTCCTCTCCACCTCTCCTTTATTCCAGATCCACTCCCTTTCAGTCTCATTAGAAAAGAACAGGCTTCTAAGAGGTAACAACCAAACATGGCAAAATATGATGACGCGTATCAAAGTCGGACACAGTACCCATCAGGAGGAGGAGTTCCAAGAGCAGGCAAGAGTAAGGGACCCACCTGTTCTTGCAGCTGGGAACCCCACAAAAAATACAAAGCTAAAAGCTGTACCATACATGCAGGGACCTGGTGCAGAGCTAGAAGCTGTAATATATACAGAAGGGGGCATGTGCAGAGCTAGGAGTCCTGACATATACAGAGACCTGGTGCAGACCCACGAAGGCTCTGTGCTGCTGCTCCAGTCTCCATGGAGCTAAGTATTTTAAGTTCCAGAATCATCAGTTTGCCAGCTTAAGTCTTTAGCTTTCAACCCACAACTTTCCCTACCTTTTGTGGATATCCTCATCCACTGTACACGGCAATACAAATCCATCTTCATCTAATTTAACTTCAACATCTGGCAAGAGAAAGGAAAAATCCCTCAACAACACTATCTTCCCGTGTTCCTGGTGCTGGTTCATTTCTTCCACAACGCCTTTAGAGGGCCGAGGCTGCAAAGTAATGGCCACAACCAACGATGAGAATGGTTATTTAATTGGCCCTACAGACCATCTTTGGACTAAAAAGTCTCACTTACTCTGAAATAGTGGTGTTTCAAGCAATCTACAGAATGCCGAGAACACGTACACTCTCTGCTTCCTTGTACAACAGGGGGCCTGAGTCCTTCAGTACAAAGTAAAGAAAACCCTCAAAGCTAAGCTGACACCAAGGCAGCTGCAGAGCTCGCCCCTGCTTACAGGCCTGCTCGCTGCCCATGTGTCTTAGTCAGGGTTTCTACTGCTGGGACAAAACACCATGACCAAAAACACAAGTTGGGGAGGAAAGGGTTTACTCTTCCACGTCACCAAAGGACATCGGGACAGGAATTTAGACATGGCAGAACCTTGGAGGCAGGGGCTAATGCAGAGGACATGGAGAGGTGCTCCTTACTGGCTTGCTTCCCATGGCTTGCTCAGCCTCCTTTCTTACAGAACCCAGGCAGGGCTATCAGCACACCACCCACAAGGGGCTGGGCCCTCCTCAACTGATCACTTAGTAAGAAAATGCCTTACAGCAAGGGAGGCTCTTCCTCTCTGATGACTCCAGCTTATGTCATGCTGACACACAAAATCAACCAATACAGCCTGTAAAGAGAGCACTCCACATCTCACATGCGGCTCATGAATATGCCACATCTGCTTCCTTCCCTTACAGACGCCACCATCCACTTTGTAAAAAGAGCCCCATAAAGTGAGAAGTGAGATGTGTCCTAAACTTATCTCTTATGATTATTCTCTTTAATGCAACAATCTGAGAGAACAGTTAGGGCAGAGGGACTAACGGGAAGACGTGGCCTCCTTCATAAGTGCTGTACAACAGGACTCTGCAGCAGATGAGGCTCTGTTCTAGGGCCGTCTAATTTAATCACCTAGTGAGCCTCGCATGTCTACTTGAGGTGTGGCTAGAGCGTTACTGTGATCAGGAACTGAATTTACAACTCTTCAAGCGTGTACTTAATAACTCCATATGCTGACGGTGCCGCAGAGAACACAGGCCTGGACTACACCGCGGCCGGATGCCACTGAGCACTTAGGGTCTACTTGCTCCATCAGCCTTGGAGGCCACTGTCCCAGCAGAAAAAGGTTCAGGTGCTCTGCCCAGGACAACCTGCTACCATGAGGCTAATGTGCGAAACCCAACCCCAGAGTCCTGGCTCGACTGCAATTCTGCTGACCTTTTCTGCTCGCCTTCGGGTGAGGGAAGGAAGGTCCTGCCCTGCATCTCACAGATGTTATAGAGTTCAACACGGACAGAATGCTTCTGACACAACAAGCCCCCTAGCTACTTACCTATTGTGTAGCAATAGGGCGTCAGCACCTTCGAAGCAAAATACAATCTTGATCCTAAAAGATCAATCAGTCCAATCACCACAGACTTATAAAGATGGAGATCCATGGGCGTCTCTAGGGAGCAGCATGGAGTGAGGAATGACTTCACTTGATATTTAGGAAGAAGTTTGGGGCCCTAGAATTCATACACGCAAGCATAAAAAAGAAAAAAGATATAAGGCCAGAGTGAGTTGAAGGCTACTGGGACAAAAGACTGACCCAAAATTACTTTATATACATGGAATGTTTCTAAGAAATGGGCACATCATTTTCCCAAAATGACAATACACAAGACGGCTGCTAGAGCTCACATTTTTTTAAATGAGTAAAACACACATGGGACCACTCAGGTTGAAGAGTCTTTGGAATGCTCCAAGATCATAATCACTCTCAACTACAGTTTTTGTTTAGTTTTTGAACAAGGATTTCTCAGTGTAGCTAACTGTCCTGGCCTCAACAGACCTTCCTGCCTCTCTCTCCTGAGTGCTGGGACTACAGATGTGCATGGCCACCAGCACTTGGCTCTCAAATGAAGCAGTGCTGGGACTACAGACGAGCACGGACACCAGTGGCGCTTGGCTCTCAAAGGAAGCTTTCAGCAGTAGTGCTCTAGCTTGCTTTTCTTTGGCTGTAATAAACACCATGACCAAAAGCATGGAGAGGAAAGGGTTTATCTGAGTTTATATTTATACTTCTAGGTCCAGGGCAGAAAGCTCAAGCAGGAACTCAATCAACAAGCACCAAGGAATGCTTACCAGCTGGCTCCTGTTCATCTAGCATTCTTACACAGCCCTGCCTAGAAATGGAGCTGCTACCTATAGTAAGCCACCCCTCCCAAATCAATCAAGACAATGTAGCACAGATACGGCCAATCATATTGAGGCAATTCTTCAGCTGTGGTTACCTCTTCCCAGGTTGTGCCAAACTGATAAAAACTAACCATGGTAAGTGGAGAATGTGGTAAAAGTGACGTTTCAATTTCTAAAGAAAAGGGAGTGGGATCAAACGAAGGGTTACCAAGCTAGCCAGTCACCTGGAGAACAAGATAACCCTTACCACCCAAGGCAGAGTACAAGTCCCAGCTGGTAAAGACGACTAGTTAACCCATGCATTCTGTGCACCCTCTTCAATGTAATCACCACGCGTACATGCACATGAAGACTCTGAGATAAGCATGTTGACACATTATTGTGCGGTGGCCAAATATGCAGATTCCAACACAAATAATGTAATTTTTAAAATTAAAGTACACAAATCCCTAAGTTGTAAGTAGTATGTTAAGATAGAAAATGTAATTTTAAAAGCTGAGTCAAATTTGTGGCAGAACAGAAATGAGATGTTACTGAGATAGGAAACTCAGAAGTTATAGAGATCTGTCTGTAAGTTTTTAAAGCTTCTGCATAGCAAGATCATCAATACTGTTTTTAAAAAATAATAAAAATTAAAGAAAAAAGAAAACACATACAACAGTTCTGTTAACCCTGGTCTCATATTGAATTAGAGCTGTAGAAAGAAATCTAAATTAACGGTAAACATCTGAAAGCAGGATCAAGGCCTTTACTGCTCATTCAAATGCAGTTTGAACACATGGCAGAGCAGACCTTCTCAGGAGAGAAATGACAAGGTTTCAAAGGACTGACCACACTGCAGCTGAGGCGTCATAGTCATGGCTGTCCCCTTCACCTACGGCTGGGCACATATGATGTGTATCCCTGCTAGGGGGAAACATCCACCTGCATCCACAATTCATTCAGGACCTCCCACCTCAACCCACCCATTTAAGAATCTAGTCCACAGGTTTTTAAAGAGACTCTCGGATAGTGAGACTCTCTCTCGCGGAATTCGAAGCCGTGGCCTAGGCTCTATCTGGGACTCAGGAATGGCCACCTCGAGCTGGACAGAAACAAACAGTGCCTGCATTGTCAGTCCCGCCCGCTGCTTCAAATGGGAAAGCAGCACACAGGGCGTGCACTCGGTTTCCCTAAATCTGGGCAGAGACACTGCTGTCTACACTCGCCTTCCGAGGGTGTAGGGGCAGGCAGACATCAGAGCAGCCCAGGCAGCTGTAAAGACTAGAGTCCTGTTTCTTATTCATGAACGTTACTCTTCAATCAGACACTGTGTGAGCACAGAGGGGCAGGGGTGGAAGCCGGCCCCGGGGATGCCGTTTCTAACTCTACACAAGCTCTGTGAGTTATGAGAACAGGCCGTGTGGAAAAGGTAAGCAAGCGCCAGCCGAATGAGAGCAACCTGCTGGGCATGGCTACAGAGACACTCAGCAGTCACTCTGGGCGTGGCTAAGGAGACACTCAGCAGTCACTCTGGGCGTGGCTAAGGAGACACTCAGCAGTCACTCTGACTCTGTCCAGTCTAGAGTAACACAGCAGTGACATGAATGCGAGAGCATGATGGGAAATCTGGTGTGGTGAATCTCTCGTGTCTGATGAGGTCTAAGGAACTACATGGCCAGAAACCCATCTTCTAGGACAAGAATGAGGAAAGGGAAGGGGGTGGGGGGTGTACACAAGATGTCTGGGACCAGTCCAGCCTATGAGAAAGCTCTGATTTGGGACCAACATCAAAGGAAATTGAAGATGTCAGAGAGCACAGAAGATGAGCATCCTGGGGACATAAAGCCACGCCACTCGTGTCTCTGTTCTCACCTTATAGAACGGACACTCTAGGACGGAGGTTAGGAAAAGTTGGGTCAGCTGTGCCAGACTCAATCTGTCCAAATATGACTCTTTACCTGGGGGGGGAAAAAAAAAACTGTTGGGTTGGAATGCTGGCATGTAAATGAGGGATTACAATTGTAAAACCACCCAGTTACTTCCGGAGCAAGCGGTCTGACACGACACTGGAGCTTAACAGTGCCCGAGCACACCCCAAGTTATTACAGCTCACCTCTTAACCGCCTCACCTTGCAGCCGCTGAAGGAAAAAGGGGCTGAATAGTTTTGGCATGAAGTTGACGGGATGGCGCTCAATCAGCGCGCATGAATGAAGGAGCCTCAGTAGCATCTTTGGTGGGAAGTGATGTAAACGGGCAGAGAGCACATTTTCTACCTTCCTAAACAGGGCAGGGGCGTTTGGTGGCACATAATTGAGCTTTCCAAACGGCTCAATTAGCTCAGCAATCTGACTAGGTGAAAGTCTGTCCCACTGGCAAACAACAATCTCTGCCACTGTGTCGAAGATGGGCTTGGAAAGAATCCGCTTCCTGCTGCAGTACCCCATCACAGAGCTGGCCACAGCGGGGTCCAGGGAGAAGCACAGGGCGGCCACGTGTTGCTCTAAGGCCTCTGTGAAGAACCTGTCACTGTGTCCAAAATAGACAAATGCCTCCAAGACCTTCCTGAGCTCTTCGTTCGTTAAACGGGGGAGGTATCTCACAACGTACTTGCCCAGCTTTATAAGCAGTGGGAATGCGTGAGTCTGGTCCAGGGCCACTAAGGCGGTGAGAACATGGCTAATAGATTTAGGGCTCAGGTAGGGAACTATTGAAATGGAGAAGTTGTTTACTGTGTTTAAAAATGTCTGGTGTTTGTCTGCCTCTTCAGGACACGCCTGCAGAATTCTATAAATGGACGCGATCTCCTCTGGAGCAAACGTTTCCACATTTTTACTCTGAAGTTGATGAACAACCAGCTTCAGGGTCTCACCACTCACATCTTGAAGCCTGGCCAGACTTTCCCCAAGGACACAAAGATGGTGGACTTCCAGGTTGCCTCTTTGGAGACGACGTTGGCATTCTGCCACGAGGCTCAGCATCAGGCTACTTTGAGGATCTGCAGGCCACAACGTGAGCAGAGACTGCAAAGCTGTCACCAAGCCAGCATTGGTCAGGTGTGAGGGGTCCCGCTCACACTGGAGGCACAGAGCCTGGAAGGCACGGTTCTCCAGCACTCCTTCTGGCAGCCTCTGCTCGCCATCTCTCCTCCCTATCTCACAGATCCTGAGTAGAGCTGCCGTTGCCAGAGGCACAGGCAAGGTGTCCAGGGAACTTACGAAACGCAGCACTTCCTCAAAGGAGGCGAAGTCGTTTAGTCTCCTGAAAAGCATCTCTTCATCCTCGTTTTGAAGACTCTGTCCCAGCTGGTTCCATTCCTGCGCCTGAGAGGACCATGGCTCGCCCACGGGATGAAGGTCATTTCCATTTTCTGAATGGAAGTTTTTACAGTATGCGTGATGGAATCTGACCCTGAACAGCTCAGGTTGTAGGGAGCAGAAACACACACGGAGGCGATCTGTGACTGCCTTTTGGGCGTGACTGGCAGGGTGAATTTTCAGAGCAACCACAGCTCCAGGTATCCAAAAAATGGACGCATGACAAAAGGCCCTCCGCAGGGTGACGAACGCCATGCCATAGAATTCACAACATGTGACTTAGCATAAGAAAAACAAAAACAAAATCCATGGTCAAATGCTGAGAAAGACAACTTAACAGCACCGTTTACAAAACTAAGAATGAGTATCCCATGATAAAGATTAAAAAACAATAACCTTGCAAAAGTATTTTAAAAACCTAGGTTTACTTTTTCTACCGCGCCAGGAAACAAGAGAAAGCCTAGGAAGGGGGTCCCCACGCTCCTGGTCCTGACCTCCACACCCAATTGGCTGACATCCAACAGTTGCACCATAACTAGCCAAGCCACCTGTAGAAGACATGCACACCCCTTTCTAGGCAGTGTCACTATAGTTTTTTTGTTTTTAATGAACTATGCCTTAAATATAAACTCCTTGAGTCCTATGTGTATGTAAGGATCTCAGATTAATGTTTTACCACAACGTACCTTTAGAAAGCTTTCCTCTTCAAAGGCCACGTTCTATGGACAAAGTTAAGGGTGTGCACCAAGGCATGCCTCCTTTAATATGTTTAAAGTTGGCTGCTGATTAAATAGTCCCCCAAACCCCATAATCATATACATCGGTCACTACACAGGCTTTCGGGCTCACGTGTCTCTTCAGTTTTCAAAAAACCCTATTTTTCGATTAATCAGAACTCATTGACTTGGCTGCGCTCTGGCTCATTCTGAAATTTCTTTTCTGTGGCCCGTGAACACCTAAGTGTTGTCGGGTGCACTGAAGCATCATAGGGCTGACTTTCTGTGGCCTCACTATGTCTGGGTGAGATGCTGGCCCCTAACCCTAACTGCGATCGCTGCTCAGCCTTTACTTTAAGTCCTGCCTATGGACTAGGTTACAGTAATTCAGTTCGTCTGGTTGACGCTTTTCCCGCTAAGGACCCTGCAGCCCAGGGAAACCACCACCGTGTCCAGTGAAGCTGGGCGCGAAGAGGAAGCGCTGGAACTCAAATTCTACCTCCAAATCTCGACACTCACGTGCTGGGGAAAGGAAAAGTCAACGTTGATAATTGCGAGAGAGGAGGAGCAGCCGACAAGATTCAAACTCCGGGTACGAGCCGGGCATAGCATGGCAATTGGCGCTGAGAAGCTGGGCTGGGGCTCACGCACTGATTAAAACCACCACGGAAAAGCAAGCGGAGCAGGGCAACGGCGGAGGCAGGCGCCGGGCGGCCGGACCGGAGCCCACGGAGCACGAGTGGGGAAGCCGGGGGATCTTAACCCCGCGACACTTACCGAGCCGCTCCGAGCCGCACCCGGGACAGGACCGACACGGAGCTGCCGAGCCCCGGGAGCGTCCCTACGCGGACGCTGCCCCTTACCTGGAGGACACCTCGGCGCGTGCGCGGCCCTAAGGCCCCACCCACCCACATCCGGCGCTCAGCGATTGGCCGAGGTCCGCCCGCATTTCTATTGGCGGTCCTGCGGAGCATGCGTGCTGTGCGGCGCGCGCGTGCGCAGTGCTCCCGGACGGTACCGGTCGGAGGAGAACAGGGTCCCGCGCGGGAATTGGCGCCTGGAGGTATTCGTCCCGGGATGGAGGGAGCGACGGAAGCGGCGGGGAGCCGGGACTCGCGCCTGCGCAGTGGGGATGTGCCGCTGAGCTTCCCGGACTCCGGGGGCGAGCACTGGGGAGGAGTCTGCTCCGCCAACTTTCCCAAAACCTCGTAAGCCAGCCCACACGTGTCACCCAGTGGTCCTGTCGACTCTGTAGCAGTGCTTCCGGATGAACCTTTGAAAGTTTGTGTCCTAGCTCCCCAGCGTATAAGCCACGAGTGCTTAAAAACTAGAGTTGGTTCACTCACGAAAAGATAATTTTATATAGACTGGCTACCATTCAGCGCTAGCCACTGGATAGAATGGCGGAGTGTGGAATCCCAGAGCCCTTTTTTTTTTTTTTTATTTTTTTCTCTTGGTTTTCTCCGGGGTGAGGCATGGATTAGAAATACCGTCTCCTTGTAAAGTCCATGTACGCTGACTACTGGTTGACGCAACGATGCGATCTTTGATGACGACCAGTGCTTTGATTAGGGTCTAGCAGGAAACACGAATTCCCCAGTTTTACGGGAACATTGTACAGTTACAGTTTATATTTTTAAGATTTACTCATGTATATGAGTACACTGCAGCTGTACTGATGGTTGTGAGCCATCATGTCGTTGCTGGGACTTCGAATTCAGAACCTTTGCTTGATCCGGAGGACCCTGCTCGCTCCAGCCTAAAGATTTATTTATTAATTATTATATCTAAGTACACTGTAGCTATCTTCAGACGCACCAGAAGAGAGCATCAGATCTCATTACGGATAGTTGTGAACCACCATGTGGTTGCTGGGATTTGAACTCAGGACTTTCAGAAGAGCAGTCAGTGTGCTCTTAACTGCTGAGCCCCCAGATACAGTTTAAAAAAAAAAAAAAACAAAACGGCAGAAACAATATCCTTTGTAAGTGACACTGTGTTTGAGCTTCGCCTAGCCCCTTCACCATTCAGGCTTATGATCCTAATTTTGAGTACAAATAGGCAGAAAGGCAGATCACTCCTACAGTTAGGCACTAATGAATGACAGACACTTGCAAGACCCAACAGCTGTTTCATGCCATCAAGGGCAATCAAAAGCATCACTTTTGTATACCTCCTGTCTTAATTCTCTCATACAATGGTTCGTTTAAAATCAGTGCTAAGGAACAAGTTTAGAGAAGGCTGTTTGAAGTTATGTTTGGGTGTCCTGCGGGCTACCCACTTCATTAAACAGTACCCCTTTCTTCCCTTTGTGGTTTTTAGTCTCACCATTAGAGTTGCAGCGTGAGGGGATGAGAAGGTTTTTGTTACTTTATGCTACACAGCGAGGACAGGCAAAGGCCATAGCAGAAGAAATAAGTGAGCAGGCTGTGTCACACGGGTTTTCCGCAGATCTTCACTGTATCAGTGAGTCGGAAAAGGTAAGGGCAGCTACTCCTGTGCATTTTCCTGTACTTTGTTGTAGAATGAGGCAGTATACCCATTTTTTTGTTACAGGGGGTTCGCCCAAGCTAGCCTTGAACTCACATTGTAGCTCTGGCAAAACTTGAACTTTGGATCCTCCTGTCAACTAGCTGAGTCTAAACACAGAACTAAACAGTTGAATTGGGTTAAAAACCTCACCACCTCACTTGCACTGCAGCCTGTGGGATAGCTCCTGTTGTTCCTGTGTTCATTCATTGTTTTAAAGTGTGTTTGTTTACTGGGACAGAACAGGGCTCTTTGTAGACCAGGCTGGCCTTGAACTCTAGAGAGCCATGGGCCTCTGTTATCTTTGTTTCTGCCTCACCTTGACCCTGTAAAACCCTTTGCTCTTGTTACGTGTATGTGTGTGTGTGTGTGTGTGTGTGATATGTGTTTGTGTGTGTGCCATATGTGTGTGTGTGTGCATGTATGTAGAACCTACCCATGTACTGCCTTGCTGTTCACCGTATCCCCTGACAAATTAATGGGCCTGTTTACTTCTTATATTTTCCTGAAGTACAGAATTCAATAACAACCTGGGGGTAGATGGGGCTTTTCTTGTGTGCCATGTGGAGGGAAAAGTGTTAAACTCTTCTAACCTCCTGGTGCCATCAGCAAAAGTGAACTAACCTTTGGGTTACTGGGCAGCATTATTGAGGCACCTCGTTATGCCCTGCTCACCAGTATATGTTTACGATAACTCAGCCAGAAGAAAAGTTAGAAGGAAGCATGCACGGCTGGAAAGTGGGCTCGTTGCCTGCCGTTGCTCTGTGTTGATCTTGCCAATGTGTTAAATCACAGATCTGAACTACTTACTGCATCCTTGTTTTGTAGTATGATCTGAAAACAGAAACCGGCCCTCTGGTGATGGTTGTATCCACCACGGGCACAGGAGACCCACCTGACACAGCCCGCAAGTTTGTTAAAGAAATACACGACAAGACACTACCCACAGACTATTTTGCTCACCTGCAGTATGGATTATTGGGTAAATGACTGTTTCACTTCTACTATATGCAGTTACTACTTTGATATATGAATATATCTTTAAAAATCTTTAAAATTGCATGGGTCTTTTTATTTTTACATAAATATTACATCTATATAAAATATAGAAATGTCAGTCATTCTCCAATTAGTACCCCAAAGCAATGCTCTGATCCTCGCCTCCCTCTGTCCTGGGTGTGTCTGGGGATCAAACCCAGGGCCTTGCACCGAGGGGAGCACTTTACCACTTAGCCACACCCCAAGCCTCTGTGCAGAACCTCTGCAGTAGCCTTGGAACCTTTTCAGAATGTTTCAGAAACGTCCAGAATGTTTACGAATGTCTAGGCCCCACTTCAAACCTTCTAAAACAGACAGAAGTCTTTGAAGATGCAGGCACTTGGTATAGTTCATTGTTTAAGGTAACAGCGGGTCACAAAACCAAGTTATGTTCTTCGGGAATGTTCTTAGTTATGTTCTCTAAGAACCTGACTTCAGCATTGTGGTTGTCAGTCCCTAGCACATTAGAACCAGCAAGGGAGTTTTAATAACTCCTTTACATTGACTTGCCCTGCCAGAGGTGACTCTTATAGTCACAGGAAGTGCCTGTTGTCACTCGTTAGCTCAGAGTGTCATGCAGCTTGCCACCAAGGCTGGCGACCTGATTTCAGTCTTTAAGACCCACAGACAGAGTCCTGCACCTGCCCTTTAACCTTCATGTTATACCATGGTGCACACGTGTGTATGTGTGTGCATGCATGTGTCTATATACAGAATAGATTTTAACTAAAAAGTAGAGGGGCTATCATAGAAAACTGTGATACTGGAGAGGCAGCATGGGTCCTTGTAGTCCGAGTGACTCGTATTTGATAACTACGCTTGGGAGAGTATCCAGCACAAATAACAGACACTGCTTAGATTCTCCATTTGAACCCCAGCCACAGTTTGGCGTATGTCTAAGTAGTGTTTCAGATGTTCTTGAAGCTTTCTATAAAGATGACATTGAAGCCTGACCCAGCCATTCTAGTCAGTGATAGACCCATGTATGTTCCCATCATATGTATGTTCCCACCTCACCCTCACTCCGATGTCAAGCCACAGAGAAAATTAAAGCGAGAAACTTAAGTTTTCAATTTTGAATTTTCAAGCAGATGTGAAGCCTTAGCTTTCTTGGTATGCGAGACAGGAGCAGCTCTTTAATTGACCTGACCCAGCCTCTGCTTGTCTTGCTGGTGTGCCGAGGCCTGCGGTCAGAATTGGTAAATGCTGTTGGATGAAGATCAGTATTTGAGGCTTTGTAGGTCACACGGTACCATAGCTGCTGGGTATTGTTGTGGCTTTGGAACCACCGTGGCATGTAAGCTAGCAGATGTGGCTGTGTTCCAGAGAAGCCTCCCTCACACACATAGACTGTGTTTGGTTCAGAGGCTGTCCTTGGCAGTCGTGTTCAGAGTCAGGAAAGTGTACGGGAAAGATACTGTGTTTCAAAGCCAGCGTTACCAGTTTCTTCTGATTCCTATATTGTTAAAAGTAATTCATGGAAACAGAAAGGTTAAATATGTATATTTCTTTGACCAGTAGCCTGTATTTGTTTTGTGTCTATCTGGTGCTTTTGTGATATACAATAGAAAAACATTGCATACTTACCACTGCTGGGAAAAAAATAAGGAAGCGTGGATCTATACATTATACATGATGAATATGTAAGAGTGAGGGGTAGTATTAAGAAATTTTGTGTCACTGTCTGTCATATCACTGAGCCCTCTTTTTCCCTAAGTATATATTTGGGTTCTTCAGGCTTGGGTGACTCAGAATACACATACTTCTGCAATGGAGGGAAAGTAATTGATAAACGACTTCAGGAGCTTGGAGCCCAGCGTTTCTACGACACCGGACATGCCGATGACTGTGTAGGGTAAGAGCAACGCACATCTATCTTTTCAGTAAACTCTGCACATGATGGAAGTTGGTTAGCTTATAAAAGACACTTGCTTTGGTTTAGCACTGACAGTCATCCAAGAGTCTCATTATAATTTCAGCGTTTTAGCTCTGGAACCCAGGAAGGTCTGATGACTAGAACCTGGTTGACCTGTGTCCTCCATCTTCCATGTCCCCCCTTCTAGCCCGCCAGTATCTGTTAATGGAATAAGAGAAGCCCCCAGCACAGCTCACATGCGTCTCAGTGTGGACGTATGTGTAAGAGTGAGCATTTTCTCTGGCTACAGTGGGATCACCTCTATGTCTTCTCTCTGCCCTACATACAGGGGCAGTGTATGCATCTCCTCTAGGGGGCGAGCCCTGCAGGCTGAGCATCACTGACCACGGCTTGTCTTGGCTGTCTCTTTCCATCACCATGGCTGCACTATTCGCCCTTTTCTTGTTTTCATGTTTGCAGCTCGGTATTTAAACCTGTGCACAGCCTTCCCAGGCCTCCTCATGTGTTTCGCTCCAGGTCTTCAGCATTGTCCTGTCACATTCTGCTGCTCAGCCTTTGACTGTCATTGCTATAGCCAAATAATAGCTCACATTTTCTTGTGTGATTTTGTTTTGACTAGATAAAAAACGGAGTGACTTTCTAGTTACTGTGCTTAGTAAATAACCTGTTTATGGAAATGATGACCTCAGTGATGTCCTGCTTCTCTCTGGTGGGGCCTCTCATGTTTCCTCTCCTCCTGCCTGGCACCCATGCCTTCCATGATTTCCTTCAGCTGCAGACAATTTCCACACGCTACCTGCTCATTCTGCAGCTTCAATTTGAGATTTTTGTGAGCCCTGTTTATTGTAGGATAATGCTTATATGGATCCGTTAGGCGCATCTCCTATAATACTGCACACTGATGTCCAAAGGATCCTGGGTCACTTATCTGATCAAGTGTTAAACTTCCTGAGTGTGTGTCAGCGCTTTGTACCTCTTCCCCGTTGAGTCTAAGTGATCTATGTGTCTGAGGTTAAGGTGCCAGTGGAAGACATTGCTGTGTGATGTCCCCCTCCCCGCAGGCTGAAGCAGAGTGCGTTTGCACTCACATGCCTGGGTTGACATCTTCCATCCCCTCTTGATGACCAAAGCTTTGGTCACTCATGTTTCCGTGCCTGTGATAGATAATGGCAGGGTGTGCTGCGAAGCTTCAGGGCATGGTCAGACAGATGGATGCTTGTGGCCTTTAGTACTGTGCTTCTTCACGGTGGGTACTGGGACACTAGCTCCCTTCAGCATTACTGGTAGCTTCGTCTTACTCTTTCTCAAGTACAGGAATGATGCTTTACATGTAACTTACCGATGAACATGCATTCATGAAGACTCCCCAGGATAAATGCAGTGCAGAGTCCATGGATTTACAGTCCGAATGCTAGGAAGAAAAAGGTCTAAGATGTGCCTCCTGATAGCCACATACCTTAGTGATTAGGATTTGACATGCCTTTCAGTTGAGATGGAAAGTGATCTTTTTTTTTTTTCTTCAGTGTTCTGACGCTGTCTTGCCCGAGCCCTCTCCTTAGCCACCAGTGTTCACACATCTCAGGAACATTGCAGCTGTGTTAGACTTGGTTAGTCCTAGCTGAACTTCTGCACGTTAGGAATGAATGTGTGATTAATCCAACTTTCCTTTTAAAAAATGAACTGATTAAAACATGTAAAAGACGAATTAGATTGGTAGAAAGGAAAGGGAAGTTTTTATTCAGTCAAACATTTACTTTTAATTGAGGATGGTTACTTGATGCTTGTAGGAAGCAGATCAATAAGCTCAGTAGACAGAGTAAGTGGTGCCTTCAGCTGATGGAGTGATCATTTATAACATGAGTCTGGCTGAGCTCTGTCAGTGGCATCGGGATTGAACACATCTGTAAACTGCCAGCTCCCGAAAGTGCAGATGGCCAACGGTGAGAGTAATTCTGTTGCTGTTACCAGGCCAAACCAGCTTTGCATCTCAGCTCATTGGCTCCGTATGCATGCTCAGATTGTACAGTGTTAGTTAATGAGCACAGCACTGTGCTGTTGAAAGTTTATTAGTGGTATTGCTAGTGATCTCTCCAGTGCCTCTAACGGGTGCTCATAGTCCTCTGCCGAATGCACAAACTACTGCTGGATCGTTATACGCAAACGGACAACCTAGGCACCTGGGTTTTCTTGCTTTTTAATCCGTACCAGTTTAGAACTCGTGGTAGAGCCGTGGATTGATGGACTCTGGGCTGCTCTCACAAAGCACTTTAAGTCATTCGGAGGACAAGAAGACATGAGTGACGCACTCCCACAGGCATCAGATGCCCCCGTGAGCACGGCCGTGAAGCCGGAGTTGTTGCACATCCAGTCACAAGTTGAACTGCTGAGATTAGAGGACGTGGGGAAAGGGGAGTCTGAGCTTCGGGAACAAAATGAGACAAACAGGAGTCAGCGGGGTCGGATCGAAGACTTTGACGCCTCCCTTGTGCGCTCTGTCCCCCCACTCTCCCAGAACTCTCTAAGTATTCCTGCTGTGCCCCCAGAGTATTTGGAGGTCCACCTTCAGGAGTCTCCTGGCCAGGTGAGAGATTTACTTCATGCTCTGGGCTTCCTATGCTGCTGAACTGTGAGTGTTTGCCTTGTGTTCTGTTTGTTTTTCACATTAGAGGTCCGCAGCATCTCCTGTGCTGTGCCTCCTGTTCCTGCAGCAGCCATGCCTGCTGTGCAGTGTGGTGTCTGTGGATGTGCTCACCAGAGGTCTGCAAAGAAGAAAGCATTTACTATCCCCGACCCTCCCAGAAAAGATATGCCTGTCTCTGTCTCAAATGGCTTGATGTGCAGAAGTCCATTTCTATGACAAAGCCTTTCATGGCGCTGCCCTCTCTGTCTTTACTTTGAGTTGCTGACTCGTCAGCTTGCTCATATCATCTCTAAGGTGCTCTGAGTTCATCTAGCACCGAGGTGCAGAGCCTCCGCATTCAGTCCTATCCAGGCTCTCCCAGCCATTTGTCATGGCCTGAGTCTATAGGAAACCCAGACAAGCCCAAGAATTGCGTCTGCAACTTGCAAAAGAGTCTTTATTGCTTCTAGTCTTGACTCAGATCACATGCCCTGCACTCACAGGGTAAATGCTGGCATTCGATGCTGGGTCTGGAAAGCATTGGGTTTATATACAGTATAGTTAGGAATCCCTTGAATGCTCGGGGTGAAGGGGAGTGGAGGGCTGTACCTTTTGGAGGGACAGAACTGAAGCTGGGGGGAGGGGGATTAACAGGTGTCTGCTGTGGGGTTATCAGGAACTAATTTTTATGGCTTGCCGTAACTGTGACCTCTGATTACTTTTTCTCTATGATTTAAGGTGGGGCCTAATCTTCTTGAGTTTGTTATTTCTTTAAGGTCCCAAGGACAGGCACCTGGAGAGCTTGGCTGTTTATCAGAGGGAGGGCTAGATTCTGGTCTTAAAGAGGTGGGGGGGGGAGGTATGTGTCTCAAGCTGGCACCTGGCTCCTCTGGGTGTATTAATTGGAGGGGGGGGTATGGGTAGTGCCATTCTAATGCCAGGCTGAGTTTCTTCCAGCGGCCAGAGAAGGGGAGGGAGCCCTGGGCTTGCTGCAGGGGGGACACAGTACAGAAACCAGCTGCTCACCATACTGCACTTGCCACAGAAAGGAGGGGGCTTCTGCGGGGAAAATACACAGAGGCAAACCCTCTGTACACAACGCTGGAGGCTCTTTGGCTTCCAAGAAGCAGGGCAATTAACTGCAGAGAGCATCAGTAATTCAGTGGCTACAACACTTGGATCTCGTATTCCCCCACCGAGCACTAACACTGCTCTTACTGCAGCTCCGCCTTCCTTCTGTGACAGTGTGGAGGGTCTCACCACCCAGGAGCAGCCAAGATCCAGGCTTCCATCTTAGCAACATGAATGCCACTGATCCCAGGAGTCAAACTGTGAGGTGTTTCTCTCGGCAGTTGTGTCTGCGCTGGAGGGAGAAGAGAGGATTAGACACAATGAGAAGCTGAGCTCTAGTGTGTTCTCAGCAAAGGCTTCAGCATCTCTTGGGATTCTGGAAAACTGACCAGTTCTTTCCTTAGTCTGGAGATGGGCACAGGGCCTGGGTGTATAGTCATTATACTCATTAGATTTAGGCTGCTCTCAAAGGGGAGGGAGGTGGCTGAGGCAGACTGTGACCTTGGAATGCTGAGTGCTTCCTGCAGTTGGAGCTGAGGGCTGAGCCAGTGCAGGTGGTAGATCCTCTGAGGGTCACATTCCAGAGTCGCCCCACTGGGCCTCCAGCATCCAGCTCTGACTTGCCCCTAGACTTCCCAAAGGTGTGCAGAGTTAGTTGGCTGGCACTTGTTAAAATGATTTCTATTTTTAAATGCAATAAAGTCAAGTTAGAAGGGGAACTGGAAGATATCACAAGGAGCAAGGAGTTAGGTTTCTGTGCTGTTTCCTAAGACCTGTGCTGTCCTTACTGGGGCCACCAGTTAACGAATGCCTGCTCACCAGTAGCCGTGGCTGGATGGTTGTAAGCCCTAGGGCTCCGTCTGTCTCAGCAACTTCTTAATGTGGTTCTGAGGGTTGAACACTGGTCTTTTGTGTTTGCACTTTACTGACCAACCCATCTTCCCAGCATCAAAATTGCATTTCATTATATTTTATCCCATTTGTTTCTCAAGGGGGAAAACCAAGCATCTGCGCCTTCGGGGGATCCAATCTTTCAAGTTCCAATTTCAAAAGCCATTCGGCTGACTGCAGATGATGCCGTGAAGACCACTCTGCTGTTGGAATTGGATATTTCAGTAAGTGGTTGCTGAGTTCACTCTCAGCACGGTTGCCCTTTGGGTGCTTGCGTGCTACACCCAGGAGGGAAGACGTCTCTGGCAAGACGCCTGGCCAATTTGTTCCTATCTGTCATTTCCTCCTCGCCTCGTTCCACTTGAGAGCAGACGTGAGGCGTGAGTACAGGGACAGTGCAGAATGTAGCACTGTTGCCATGGTCATAAGCCATGAGAGACTGATGGAGTCCAGACCGCATTCACCTGTGTTCAGGCCCACAGAAAGAAGCTGTCCACTTAAGGGCAGCCATCGAGGCAGAAAGTTGAGGCTAGACAGTTGGGAAAGTGCTAACTTCTCTGGGCAGAGGTTCTGATTATTTGGAGAATCTAAAAAGATTTTGGAATCTCTCCAGAAAAGTGACAGTAGGGAACATTTGCCTGTGGGGTCAGGGGCTATACTGGTCATTTGCCTATGGGGTCTGGGACATTACGTGGTCATTTGAACTCTATCCATAAGCCTGTCTGCATCTGCTCACTCTGTGAGGGACCCTTCAGCCATTGGTCTTGAAGAATGTCCCAAGAAGTGAAATCAGAGCACGTCATGTGTTCTGCGAGAGTTCAGTAGAGCTTCCTGGTAGGAAAAAGAGAGGACAGGCATCTTAACCTAGTGGTTTTGTGTCTGTTAGTGACAGAATCCACGTGTCTATTGAATGTGCAAGTAGGTTTTGTGTGTGTGTGTGTGTGTGTGTGTGTGTGCTGGACGGTTATGTTAGGGATCTTCCTGGGATACTCTTCCATCTCATTTATTGAGGCAACCTCTCTCTGTCAAACTCAGAGCTCTCCATGTGGCTGATCTCCATAAACAACTGCTGTTAGATGGGCTTCGCCTGTCTCCACCTTCCAAGGCTGGGCTTACAAGTGGGAACGCACCCCAACTAGCATATATGTGGATTCTGAGAATCTGAATTTCAGTCTGCAAGCTTACTGGCTTTATCTACTCCTGGCATGTATATTTTATATGGATTTTTAAAGATCCTGTCTCACTCTGTAGAGGCTGATCTCAGAGTTCAAGACATCTGCCAGCCTCTGGCTTCCAAGTGATGAGATGGAAGGTGTGCACCATCACACCCAGGGTGTATTCATGCATGTGTGTGCGCGCACACACACACACACACTCATACATTGGTCTTTTCTGGAATAACTACTGATGGAAGAGTTTGTTTGATAAATTGGACTTACTCATTGGGTTCTCTTTTGGTTAGAATTAGCTGTGAGTTCCTGTACTAAGATAGGCATAATGAAAACAGCTTTTGTTACTCTATAGCTCAAACTTTTCTAATGCATCGGATTTCCCTTTTCTATTTCACCTTGCTCCTTCTCTAGAAAATAGAGCTTTCCCATCAACCTGGAGACTCCTTCAATGTGATCTGTCCAAACAGTGATTCTGAAGTAGAAAACCTGCTCCAAAGGCTGCAGCTGGCTGATGTACGAGCGCACCGTGTCATCTTGAAAATTAAGACGGACACTAAGAAGAAAGGTAGGATGAATGTGAACATACCCAGCATCCTGTGTGCTGGCTGTGTAGATGGTGCAGCTCAGCCATATGCCGTGCCTGTGTGTACACACACGCAAAAACCACACGTACACACACAACCATGAGCAAGCCCTGCGCTGACAGGTTCTTGTCGCTGTTCTTCCTTACAGTGACTAGTGTGGCGATGGACTTTACATATATTGAGCACTTGTGGGCACAAGAGGAGCCTGAGACTTTATGTAAAATTCCTATCAAGTTTATTTCTCCTCCTGATATTTTATTATATAAAAATAATTTTTCTGTATATAAAAGAAACTTTATTATTTAAAGTATTAATGTTACTTGCATATAATCTTCAACTTATTCAGTCCTAAAGTTCCTGTTTTTCAAAAAGAGTTGTTTTTATTTTAGCTGGCGTGTGTGTGTGTGTGTGTGTGTGTGTGTGTGTGCGTGCACTTGGTTGGAGCCAGGAAAGGACATTGGATTCCTCTGGAGCTGTAGTGTAAGGCATACGGGTCTTGGGAACCAGGCTCCTCTAGAAGAGCAGCTAGCGTTGCTCAGTAACTGAGCCATCTCTCCAGCCCCTGGAGTTAATTTCAAATGGAACATGATCATCTATTGCCATTTCGTTATTTAATTTTAGATAGTTTTATTTTATTTGGTACATTTTGAATTTATCATTCTTTTCCTTTTATGAATTGACCTCCCCCACCCGCGGGCATATTTATTCCGGCCAGTCGCTGCTGGAACACTGCCATAAGTCATCACACTTGGTGGCATTGTAGTGCAGAGTGCTGCAGCTAGCACGTTGTGGCGAATGCACGTTCTAAAACTGTGGTTGTGGTTGTGTCTTCTCTCCGGCCTCTTCCTGCCTCGCCTGCAAGGAGCTGCCCTGCCCCCGCACATGCCTGAGGGGAGTTCTCTCCAGTTCATCCTCACCTGGTGTCTTGAAATACGAGCAGTTCCTAAAAAGGTGTGTCTCCCTGCTTGAAGATGGGCAGGGCTCCGTTGAGGACACTTAGATAGGCCTGGTACTGGCCCGCAGAGCTAGGGACAGTAAGTAGCGTGTTCAGACGTGACTTCCCACCTCCTGCGTTATTACTGATCTGTGCAGTGCCACCTGGTTACTGCTGCATGGGAAACCTTGGGGAAGGGTTACCAGCCTTTATTGATGTTTACTGGAATTTTGAAGTAGACTGAGCCACTAGAGGGCAGTGTTACACCAGGAACTGTATTTCAAATGCTGGCGGCTGATTTTTTTCTAAACATTCTGTAAACTAGACTTTTCTGAAGGCTTTTACTGGACTGGAGCTGTCTGAGCAGAGGGTCTGGTAATTAAAGACCAGCTTCCGCACTGCTCTGTGGAGGCCCCTGCGCACTGCTGGCTCGGGAAGCAGACAGAGGTCACCTGCATGAGAACCTCTTTCGGGTTTCATTTTACCAGCTTTTTACATTTTACAAAGTACATGTGAATATATTGCTACTGTGTAAGCCATGCTGTATAAGAATGCCTATACGGAGGTGACGTGGGAAGTAAAGGTTGCGTGCTTGCACCCTCAGTTTAAGTCTGGGATCTAATCCCTCTTCCGCAGCACGACGGCTGGTCTGTGTGTTCCGGTGCAAAGACTGCGGGCATTTTTCATGGGCGCACCATAATTTGTTGGCTTGATCATGAACATATGAGCTGTTTCTAGATTTTTTTTCTATGGGGAAAAATAATGTCAAAGCAGAAGTTTCTGTACTGTGATAGTCTTTGCGCACGTGTTTTAAACATTTCTATAAAATAGTTTTTAGAGTAGAACTGATATCCTAAATGATTTATACTTTAAAACCGTGCAGTATTTTCTGGGGTTTGAGCTTGTTCTTTCTCTTTTTTTTTTTTTTTATCTTTTATTTATTTGCTTGTTTGTTTTCTTATTTGTTTATTTCTTATTTATTTATTTATTTATCTGTTTTATTTGAGATGAGCTCTCACCCTGTAACTGGCTGGCCTGGAGCTCACAGAGCTAACCGTAACCCCAGAGTAGCCCACAGCTAGCCTCTTTCCTCAGGCCTTTTTGCGGGCCCTTGCGGAGCACACCAGCAGTGCTACTGAGAAGCGGAGGCTGCAGGAGCTGTGCAGTAAGCAGGGAGCCGCTGATTACAACCGCTTCGTCCGAGATGCCAACGTCTGCCTGCTGGACCTCCTGCTCGCCTTCCCATCCTGCCAGCCTCCGCTCAGCCTCCTGCTGGGTGAGTCGTCCCTTCCTTCCACAGCCCCAGGCCTCGTGCACTGTTAGTGAGCCTCAGTGTAGTGAAGAAGGCTGGCTATTCCTGTCTCGAAGTGTGAGTTCTGTGCAGATACAGTGTGGGCATGGCTAAATGGGGCGGGTAGGTACAAGTCAGGAACCCGTATCGTGTTTTGTTTTCAGACTATAGTGATGTCTTTTTAGAGATTGGGGTCCCTCTTCCACACATTCTGATTCTTTTTTTTCCTTGTTATTTTTTCCTTCTATTAATGTCACTATCATTTTCTCTATTAACTTATCCAGTTGTACTTTTTTATACTTAAAATTTAGCATCTTTTCTAGTTTATTTTCTTCAGTGAGGTAATTTAGCTGAGTTTTCCCTAACAGTGAATATTCAGAGGGAAAGAATGTTCCTCATCTAAGCCAGTCAGCATGTGGTGTGACAACATGAAGCACGTGATCTGGGTGAATGCAGGGACAGGACAGCCGGGCCTTTGTCATGCAGGTTGACACGCCTGGGGCACAGGGAGCCTGTAGGAGCCTGTAGCCTTTCCTACTTCCCTGCATTAATTCTTCTGTAGTGGGGCAGAGCCAGGTGTTACCATTCACACATACGCCATGAAAACTTACATGTAGTTCCCTTGGTAAGCCATCAGGCCCTTCAAGGCCTGTGCAGGGAATGGCTAGTCAGGTCTAGCTTTTCTCTTCCCAGGACTTCTTAGTGTTCTTTTTCTTTGTCTTCCTCCTAAAATGTTTAAAAACAAAAACAAAATTATTACAGGAGGCTAGTCTCCCCCATTCTATCTAAGCCAGCTTGGCCGGTGCTTTCTGGCTTAGTGGTTGGTATAATGGGGGTGGTAGATGCTGGTACCTAGCCATAATACAGGTTAGGAGCCAGAGGGAGTCATTAGGACATACAAAATTGAAAATTTCCATTTCTTTAAGAAAAATGAATACATCTAAAACTTAAGATGAGCACTGTGCCAGCCTTTGTTTTCCTGCTTTACTACAACCAGGCTTAGAAGGAACTTTTCAACGTTTTGTCCAGATAAATTAAAAATAAAACAAATTATTCACAAAAATTCTAAAATTTGTAAGCAGATATTTCAAATATGGACCATTTACTGTTGCTGTTACACAAGTCGCTGTGTATTCTTAAACCACTGGGATTCTGCGGAAGTTGCTTTGAGAAAGTCTCCCACCATACACTTAAGTTTTTATTAAGTATATAAACACAAGAAGGAAACGTACATCTTACTCCTAAGTATTTCCTAAAATATCTGTCTTTGGTATCTTTGAGGCCTAGACTTTATTTCATCTCTGAAAGCTCTGGGCTGTGTCTCTCGAGATGATCTTAGACACATGAAAGCAACGAGCGTGCTGACCACACCACAGGCTCTTCCAGCTCTGCCCTGACTGCGCTCACCTGAGACCAGCGTGGGGGAAGGGATCCTGACTTTAGAGTTGAACAGTGTATCGCTGCATTATGTACTGCAAAATGTTATAAATGAGAACATGTTATTTCAAATAGTCTACACAAGAAAGTTAAATATAGGCCTGGGTTTTCTTTTGTTCCCATGTCAGTAGGCCTGAGCTAACTGCTTGTTTTATTTTTAGAGCACCTTCCTAAACTCCAGCCTCGACCGTACTCGTGTGCAAGGTATGAGTACTTACTAGCATAATACTCACCTCCAAAGTCAGGGGAACCTGACCGTCCAGCTCTCTGGTGACCGGGCCAGTTGCTGCAAACTCCCCTGCTCTGTAGAACGCATTGCAACCTGGAGATTCCCCAGGACTTATGTGTTGTGGGATTCACAGTTAAGGGCGGATGGACCACCTGGTGTTCCCCTGTTTAAGGCAGTGGGCCCCAGTCTCACGGTTCCTGGGCACTCTCAGCTGGCGTGTGCCTTCAGTGGTAGTGCTGCATCAGCTGCGAGAGGGAGTTCCCTGCATCTTACACTGTTTGCGTGTAACACAGCATGGGTAGAGGTTTGAGAAAGTGTCTCCTGGTGATTCTGAACTGTGTTTTCCTCACTGACTTTCAAATTTGTCCTCTTAATAAATAATACCCAGTGTATCAGTCCCTCGTTTATGTGGTAATAAAGTCAGTCAGGTAAATACTGAGTGGGGAGTCTTGAAGGAAGAACCTTGGGGCATCTCACTTTCTGCATACCTTACTGAGAAATCAAAGACAAGTAGATACAACTGGAAACTCTCTGAAATACCTCACTATGGGATTAAGATGGCTCTTGTCTAGAGCAGTGGCCAGGTGAGGCCCTGAGCCCCTGGGGAAAGTGTCGTTCGTCCCTGCTGGATACCTCAGAGCTTGCCTGTGTCTTTACAGCTCCAGCTTGCGCCACCCAGACAAGCTTCACTTCGTGTTTAACATCGTAGAGTTTCCATCGAGCACTACCTCGGCCTCTCCTCGGAAGGGAGTGTGCACGGGCTGGCTAGCCACATTGGTGGCTCCATTCCTTCAGCCAAACACAGACGTTTCAGATGCAGACAGTGGTGACGCTCTGGCTCCTGAGGTACTGAACTGGTGTGATTTCAGCTTTGCTACAGTTGGGCTCACACCCAAATAGAACACTGCACTCACATCGTAAACGTGCAGATGTTTGTCAGCTGTTGTTGCTCGTCCTGTCTGTAGAAAATAATGCCTTTCCTCTGACTGGGCTGGACTGTGGGGGCAGTGATGAGCCCAGGAGGATGGGTGGCAGTGCAGCCCTGTCGTCTCATATTGCTGCTTCCCAACTATGTCAGTCATTTAAAAACAGTTTTAAAATGCTTTAAAGTATTCTTTGAATATTTCCCACATTGTATACAGTGTACCCTGATCACCTCACTGACTGCAGCTTCCCCCAGGACACCCCAGCTGCGCCTCCTTCCCTCTCCGTGTCCTTATTTATTCATTCCTTTGTTCAGTGACTTGACTTTGCTGAGTTAGTGCTGTCCGTATGTTTGAGAGTGTGGTGTCATCTGCTGGGGCATGGGGACAGACTCAAAGGAAAGTGACTCTCCCCAGCAGCCGTCCTGAGCCCGCCTTCCTCTTCATTTATTCCTTGGTTTATGCTACCAGTTCACATGAAAAGAAAAACTATGCTCAGGAAAAACACCTATGATATGGGTAAAAAAAGAAAGTATTTACAAAGCAAACTTTTCCTTTCTCTGTAGTATGAGATGCGGTCACGGCTTTAGCAGAGTGATGCTGCCATTTAACTTCACAATGCTTCTCTGAGGGTGGGATAACATGCGTGCATCTTCACAAGAGCATCCTGGTTCTGTCCTTTCACGTGCTTGCCTTTTAAACTCACTGAAGCTGCTTCGATATTCCAGATACCTATCTCTCCTCGGGCAACAAATTCTTTCCACTTACCAGAGGACCCGTCGGCCCCCATCATAATGGTGGGTCCAGGAACTGGCGTAGCCCCCTTTGTTGGCTTCCTCCAGCACAGGTACGTACCCTTCGCAGCTGCAGAATACGGCCTTTGTAATCGCAGGTGGGAACAGAGTTTTCCGTTTTGTTCTGCAGTGTTTTAGAATAATTGAGTATTGGTTGTAAAATTTTTACTTTAGGAAGTTTTTACCTAGTATTGGGTGCTGTGGTGACTTGTCACTGTGGGGAAAGGAAGCATATTATATTCAGTCTGGAGGGCTGCTTTGTAATCCAGGTAGGACATCTGCTTAGTGTGAACAAGAGTCCAGGGTCGGTCGTAGTGCTACAACATGAAAACCCAGATAATATCCAAACATAGCAAATGCTGATATTTTAAATGAGTCACTTGGAACAGTACAAAAATGGATTTCACAGGTCTGTTTGTTGGTGATATTTCCTGATGAACGATATTTATTTGTGAGCTTATTATATCAAACGCTTCCTTTATACACTAGAGAAAAACTCCAAGAGCGACACCCGGATGGGAGCTTTGGAGCAGCGTGGCTGTTCTTTGGCTGCAGACATAAGGACAGGGACTACCTGTTCAGGTACAGGGTGCCGCGCTGTGATTGGACAGCCGTACCGTGCAGACCTTGGCATCTTTAACACCGCCTCTCGCTGACTGTGTGGTGTTGTGTCGCAGGGAGGAGCTCGGGCATTTCCTCAAGACTGGGGTCTTGACCCACCTGAAGGTCTCATTCTCAAGAGACGCTGCACCGGAGGAGGAGGAGGAGGCCCCAGCAAAGTATGTGCAAGACAACCTCCAGCGTCACAGCCAGCAGGTGGCCAGGATCCTCCTTCAGGAGAATGGCTACGTTTACGTGTGTGGGTATGTAGCCAGAGAGGAAAACCCAGCTGCTGCTACTGTAGATGGATTGAGGAGCCGGTTGTCAGTGTAACAGTCATTCCTTTACATTCGTCACACATGAGCGCACAGCAGACAGTTCTAGGACAGAGTTAACAGCCAGGGTTTCTTTTCAGAAGCAGTGTGACCACTGGCTCTTGCATGACAAGCTGTGTGAGCTCTGGCTCTTGCATGAAAAGCCGTGTGAGCGCTGGCTCCTGCGTGAAAAGCCGTGTGAGCGCTGGTTCTTGCGATGGGGAACGCTTTGCTTTGGGAATCTGATAATCTGAATGTTAAAATCTTCATCACTTAAATTGATGCCTCAACATGGATTTGTTGTGCTGAAGAACCTATGCTTTGCAGCACTGACCCAGCGGAGAGGGAAATAGAGTCTGACTCTGAGAATGTCATCAGGTTAGAGTCTTGTTCCTCTAGGTCAGGGTATGGTGGGCAGATAGGCAGAAGGCAGTCTCTAAGCTTTGTGTGCACGCTTCCGTGTGAGCTTCAAAGGTGGCACCATGTGGACAGTTACACGTTGTAGAAACTCAGCTCTAGGACTTCCAACTAGATAAGGAAATTCTGAAATGAGAAGTTTTGTTTTTCTCCTAAATCACCCTGAACATTTACCACCCTCCGTCAGCCAAGCCCTTCTGACCTTGTAACTGTGATGCAGAAAATGAAATGCTGGCTGTGCCTGGGTGATGTGACTGAGGCCACACAGGACTGGCGGAATGGCACTTGCTTGTCACATGCTGCCTGCCTTTGTTTCTTTAGCGTTGTTTATAGCTTGAGCTGTCCAAAGGCTGATTTTGACTATCTAGATGACTTTGTGACCCTAATGGAGTCTGACTCCCACATGCAGAGATTCACACACTGTGTCGGTTTATGTTCTCATTTAGATTTTGTTAATGTCCTTGACCTGCATGTTTGTAATGGCATTTTGGTCACATTAAGGCTGAAGTGTCAGATTTCTAAATAGCAGGTGCAGCCAATCACACAGATGTGCTAGGAACTGGTGACAAGAACGTGGAGACATCACAGATACCTCCAGACTCTTAATTCTCCCCTGGCATAGCCCCTCCACGTCACCAAGTCTTAACTTCCCTAGGAGCGGCAGTGGCATGCTCAGAGATAAAGGCTCAGAGTCACCGCCCCAGTCACACATGGAGTGGGCGGGCAGGTGTGGAGGACAGTGAAGGAGGAGGGACCCCATTGGAAGCGGGGGGGGGGGATATTCCTGAGTATGGGGCAATCAGCTGAAGAATCAAGTGATGTGAGGGCAGAGAGTGGGGTGGGTGAGGAAAAGATGAGGAAGGAGACAGTTGATCTGGCTCCTTAAACACCTCCCAAGGGTATACTGTGACAGGACGGGCTATATTCCAGACATCTGAAGGTCCTGTCTTAGAGTTTCTTTATCCAGAACTTGGGATGTAGAAGGAGACATGAGGTCCATTCCCTAACCTCAGACAGTCTTAACGCGGAATGAGCAAGGGGCAGTGACATAGGTGTGTGCAGTGCCTCCCCTGCCCTCTAGAGCTAAGTTCTGTCCTCAGTGAAGGGGCCTGTCACTTCATGTGCATGAAGGTGTGGGACTTTGAGAGCATGGGGGTCTACAGTACGCTTCAAGGGAAAGGGAAAGCAGGGGCTTGAATGTGAGCCAGACCCCAGTTCCCTCCTGCAGTAAAACTGAAGGCTGCTCTAGGACATTGGAGCCTAGTGGGGATTGTAAGCCATGGAACCACGTGGTCAGCTCTATTTAGCATGGCCACCATGGGTAAAGGTTTGGCCTGTGGTAAGTGAAGCTGGATGTCTGGGAAATGTGCTGAGAAGTGAGGAGAAAACGAAGATTGCGGGATCAGAGAGAACTAGGGATGTGGTTGAGAGAGTTTGGTTAAGGGAAGCTCCTGCTTTATAAAGTATGCCATTTTGTCTTTAGAGACGCCAAGAATATGGCCAAGGATGTGAACGACACCCTCATAGGAATCATAAGCAAAGAAGCTGGTGTTGACAAACTAGAAGCGATGAAGACGCTGGCAACATTAAAGCAGGAGAAACGATATCTGCAGGATATCTGGTCTTGAAACTGGAATGGAGACACTTGGGGTTTGATTTTGTTTTTTTCTTGAAGTGCCAAAGGTCAATTTTACAGAAGATGAGTTTGGCTGTGTGGGGAGCAGCTTGCTTACAGGTACAACCACCTGACAGTCTCACAGGTTGTCTCCCACTCCGAACCTGTGGCCCCGCCCAGCACCTCACAGCTCCCACCTGGCACCCCATTGCACATAGGCTCCCCAAGAGGACAGATCGTCAATGGCTCACCTGTGCCTGGGCACATCTTGGAGAGCTTGTGGACAGATTATCTTTCAATGAAGTATATTCAAATGATATTTATACTGGTGATATTAAATTAACACAAATATGCAGAGCATACTGTGCATGTTTTTATTTAATTGTGGTTTTATTATCAAAATTATATTTCTGATAAAATATTTTAATTTGAGGTAATCCTTACAAAATAAGGGTTTTTATACTACTAGAAATATATTTTGAAATATATTTGAAATTGTACTCCACTGTTTTCATCATGTTAATGTTTAGTGTCACCGCCCTCCAGCTTAGGGGCATTTGCATTCCCCTGACAAAGGCATCATGAGTGCATCTCAGTAGTGTTGTGCCCTGTTCTTCTCATGAACTCCATTCATGTCTGCCCCTCACTAACAGACTTGGGTTTCCCCAGTACCTGACTACACTTCTGTGACTCAGCTTAGATTAAAGAGCTCCAGTTAGACTTCCAATACCAAATTCTCTTGCAAGTTATGAAAATAAAGTATATAAAAAGATCCTGTGCCATTGTGTGCGTGGTGTGGTTGCTGAGACAAAAAATGGGACAAAGCAACTTACAGAGGGCATTTTAGCTTACAGTTCTGGTGTGGGGTCCACGGTGCTGAGAAAGTCATGGTGGCAGGAGGAGGAGGTGACTGGTTACATCCCACCCAGTCAGGAAGGAAAAGACACGAGTACCTCGCTGGCTTTCTCCTCTTCGCACAGAACATGTAGTCGTGCCTACATGTAGTGTGGGTGTCCACCTCAGCCTGGTGTGGAGGACCTGTCGAAGACACACCCAGTGGTTTGTTTCCAGTGAGGTTGTCGACCCCGTCGACCTAACTGTCCTCACTATTACATGTTTTATGTGCAATGAATAAGATAGGGGTTAGGAAAACACCACTCAAGTCCCAACATTCACAGGTTTTATGATCAGCCACAGTAGCCTGGAGCAACTCAGGAACAAAGAACAGTGCTCAGTTACAAGTGCGACCTGCCCCTGCACTCTGACGCATGACCACAAACAACACATCCAAAAGGCAAAGCTAGCGGCCATTGAGAACAACCAAGATTAGGTTTCTGTCAGGACATCCAGGCTTACAATTTGGGCTCCTATCACAGCTGGTGATAAGGAAATGCAGCCACACAGACCCTTATTAAAACCATGAGCACTGAGGGATGACGCTTCCATCAGCCTGGGTGAGCACAATGAGACTCCGCACTGGCTCGAGACAACCCACTTGTAAGAAGTCTGTTCCCCTGTGAGACCCTTCTGGAGTTGGGATTGGGCTGTTTGAACCTGTATGAGTCTGTAGACAGTGCCATTTTAAAGGTCAGCTGTCAGCGCATCCCCAGGTCTTGCTGGACAGTCTTAGCTTTTGTTTGGGTAGGGGTGAGGCATGCTGTAAACCGTTGGATGCAGCTTCTGCTTTTCAGGAATCACTCAGTGAGGGACCTTTCTAACCTGTTACTCCTACAGTCTCAGCACAAACTGAATTCAGTGCATCATGAAGGCTCATTGAGCTCTGTGCTGACACCAGCACAAGCTTTGGTGTCTGCTTACACTGCGTTCAAGAGGTTCATTGTGGCTCTTGGAACAGGGACTGAATGGAAAGGGGTCAGCCTCACTAGCAACGGGATCACAGGTCTGTGTCACCAAATCTGGCCTAGTTTTCAGTATTTATATAAAACGTAATTGTCAAAAGCAATTCAAGTGGCAGATTGTTCACCAGACATACCAGATTACAGTTGAGAGTCATGAAAAGGCTACATCAGGCAAACCAAAAGAAATCAGATTTAGCTGGGGTAAAAGGTGACTCAAAGAGAAAAATCCTACCAGATATTTTCCCTAGAATTTAAGAATCAGTGAGAGACCAGGACTTCTTCGTATGTGTGCAGTTAATAAAGTTTCACAACAGTTAAAGCAAATGTTCACAGCTAGAAGCAAGCAAGATGTCAGCACATATCCCACAAATGCATAAAAGAAATTAGAAAAATATAGTTCTTATATTCTTCTATTAAATGAAATTTTAGATGAGTTATAAACATTCTGTGAAAAATGCAACACACCAAAACATAAGGAAAAGATAGGAAGTAATTAGCTTTCTGTTCCTGTAACAAGCACCTGTGAAAACCAGCCCGAGGCACCAGCCAGCCTGTGAGAGCTTGGGCCTGCCCTTGGCATCAGCCAGCCTGTAAGAGTAGTGAACAGTAATGTAGCTAGAGAAAGCTTGGAAAGTCTGAGCTGGTCCTTCGCTTTCTACCCATACCTCATACAGCTTGCAGCTCTTTCCGTAGTCTGTGCCTGAGCCACATCCCTCTAGGATCCACCTGTGGCTAAGTGCTTTCCTGCTTCCTGTGAGCTGTTGTGACAGGCATGAGGAGAGTGTACTGGGTAGTTTTGTGTCAACTTGACACAGGCTGGAGTTATCACAGGGAAAGGAGCTTCAGTTGGGGAAATGCCTCCAGGAGATCCAGCTGCATGGCATTTTCTCAGTTAGTGATCAAGGAGGGCAGGCCTTGTGGGTGGTGCCATCCTGGTAGCCTTGGGTTCTATAAGAGAGCAAGCTGAGCAAGCCAGAGAAAGCAAGCCAGTAAAGAACATCCCTCCATGGCTTCTGCATCAGCTCCTGCTTTCTGACCTGCTTGAGTTCCAGTCCTGACTTCCTTGGTGATGAACAGCAGTGTGGAAATGTAAGCCGAATAAACCCTTTCCTCCCCAACCTGCTTCTTGGTCATGATGTTTGTGCAGGAATAGAAACTCTGACTAAGACAGAGAGTCTGTGAGAACCACTGGTTTTTAACGTGGCTCAGAAGTGCCTGTGCTAGCCTGGCAGTTGTGGACGGTATCTGAAGTACAGATAGTCTGTTGGTCCAAGCCCTGGACATCCAAGTGAGTTATTTCCAAAGAAGTTGAAAGGGAGATAATTTAAATGCATTTGTAGTATGTGGCTGACTGGGCAAGCCTCCCCTACTTGGAAAGGGGCATCTGCTCAAAGCTAATAAAAGTTGTATTACTTATATGGACATAAATCAGCTCTTCTTTGCTCTATGTTTTATTTAATGCTAACATCCTTCTTTTTAAATGTGGTTGGTTGACATTTCTTGGAAATCCAAATGCTGCTTTTGACACCCATTAAATTTTCATGACTCCTGGGTCGGATGAGTTCTTAAGTTAAAGCCATTTTCGTCTTTAAAGTATTCTTTCAGTGTGTAGGAGAGTGTTGAGCTCGAGTTAGCCGAAGTAGGTGGCTGTATCTTACTGTGTCTGGTCCTTATCTCTCCCAGTATTTATTTATTACATTGGGGTACCAGGATGTCTCCCCACTCCCCCTGTACTAGTCTCAGCAATGCCTCAGGCAGAGAAGACGAAGCTAGGTTGAGATCTGGAGGTCCCCAAGCTGTCTACTTATCTCGCTTTCTCTAAAGAACATGGGGGTGTTGCTGAACACCTGTGTGTCCAGCACAGTGTCAGAAATCCTTCAAGGGTCCAGTGAAACGCTGAGGTACCAGTTGTTATTCTTACTGTGACTCACAAAGAAGTCCAACCATCTTCTCCAAGACCATGGTGGCGACGGAAACCACCCGAGTCAGCGTCAGGTTGTTGGGTTCCAAGTCCTTCATCTTTTATAAAAGATTACAAGATTTCACTCACAAACTAATGTGGACCAGTGCTAACTTGTGGCTGTCATCTTGTATTATTTTCCTTCTGGGTAAGGTTGATGTCTTTACTCCTTGTAAGTTTTAAAATCACTTTTACAAGTTCGCCACACACTCCTGTGGGATACTAAGACCTGTCAGTGGGTTGTGTAAGGACTGAAATATTGTGGCTTACAGCCTGACAAATGGTCTGCTTTCCCATTTGTTGCATATTCTTGTAAAATCTTCCAGTACCGTGTATAGTCTTGCACACACACACAGGCTCTCCACGTCTTCTGTCAGTCAGAGATGGACTAAATGATCTGCAAGGCCTAGGCCATTTCATTGCTTGAAATGAATCTTTGGAATTTGGAAATCTGCCTTGAAAAACAGTGTGTATTAGATAAAAACTAATCACGGTGACTTAGTTATTCATTAGATTATGTTAAGCAGTTCACTAAGATATTCAATTGCTTCCGGCATGCTTCTTCTTAAGTTAATCTTCAAGCTTTATTTCATTTTTACATTCTCCCACTAACACGTTCCAGATTTAGCTTTTTTTTTTTCCCTAACTATTGACACAACTCTTACATCATGTGAAAAGACTTGCTACTAAAGTGTTTTCAAGTTGAACATGAAAGAGAGAGATGACAGGCCTTGCTTTGTGGTCACTAAACATGGACAGACAAAGATCAATTCTGATAAATGTGTGGAAAGTGTAATCAAAGACAATGAAATGCAGTCCATTAAGGCACAGCACACACTTGCCTTCTTTTAATAATCTGCCAGTGACTTTTAAAAGAAACCAGTACTTCTTCAATTTTAACATTTATTTTTCCTTTCTCTAATGTCACTCTTCTACATGCATTGATGACGTTCAATAAAAGGAAATCTCCACTTTTATGATCCCGCTGTTGTAAGAAGAAATCAAACTGAAGCCATTTTGAATAAAACTTCCATTTTGAATAGGGGCTCCAATAGAGTTGAAGTTCTCGAGACCTCTGTGGGCAACTGACGTCTTGCTTGGCAGAAAGGGACATGTACATGGATAACTGGCACCCTGGTTGCTAAGGTGAGACATAAGTGCTAAGTAAGTCACTCCACCACAGATGAATAATCCAGCCACTGGAAACAGGATGTGTGCCACAAAGACATGTCCCTAAAGAAGCCCCCATCCCTAAACATTGTTGGTGGGATAACTTGGCACAGATGTTTGTGGATTTCAGGCTTAAATCTACGTAACACAATGGCTCGGGGGTCACAGTTGAGCTCCCGAGTTTGTTCTGCAACACTGGTGGATAGGTAGCGGTCCGAATAGAGTAGATTTTTCGTTATCTGCTTAAATAATTACTAAGATGAACGTTTGAAGATGCAGCCGGCTCCTGAGTCGTTGCTGCTGTCCCTGAGTGGTCAGCTTTGCTGCCTAATTCAGATAGAGATCTTGCTTTGCCAGACTCTTGTAACTTCTTAGGTTGTATTGGATTTGCTGTCCCCAACATTATTGATATGTGTGTGTCTCGTTACAGAATTGCCATTGAATAACAGAGGATGATGATTAATCAAGTGTGCTCAGGTACCAGATGTGCTGGGTCAGAGCATGGGACTAAAAGGAGAAAGTACACAAGGAAGAGCCTCCTGCCACATAGGAGTGGGGCTGCATGATGAAATGGTGTTAGAATACAAAGATATTTAAAGAGTTGGCTCACCATTGCAATCACATGCTGTTCCTCTGCTTATAGACTGAAACCGGAACATTTTTTTTTTCATGATTTCCTGGTTTGGTTTGGTTTGGCTGTTTTTCAAGACAGCATTTCAGGGTCTGGGAGGAACACTCACTCTCCTGTATGGCTGCTCTGTCAGAGCCCGATGCCCAAGTGGCTGCATAGGCTGTGGAGATATGAGTTAGGCATACAGAAACTCCACCACCCTCAGACACGGGGTCTTTTAGGCATGGGTGTTGACACAAACTTGGGTGTATGAGAGACTAAATGGATCTTACTTTAGAGCTAACAGGTGCAAGCAGAAATGTATTCAAGGACAACTCTTTAGGATGCTCAGAAAGAGACCGTGTAAATGCATTGTCTTGTGTGTTGAGAAATCCATCAAATTTTGTACAGAACTGCCATTTCTGCCATGAGAGCCAGCTGCCTGGTCTGTGTTAGCATTTCCTCTAGGCTCTGCCCAATAGTTGCCTAGTCCCTCCACAGGCCTCTTCCCTGCTCTCTCCTCTCCTCTCCTCTCCTCCCCTCCCCTCCCCTCCCCTCCCCTCCCCTCTCCTCTCCTCTCCTCTCCTCTCCTCTCCTCTCCTCTCCTTCTCTGTCCCTTTTCTTTCTCCATCTCTACTCCCTTCCCCAGACCCCAGTACCACACCCTAAACACACCTCATTTTAGACCTTGTTGTATGGCTGATACCTTGGGTGCGGGGTGGGGGTGGGGGGAAGCCGGGGGTGGTGCTCAGCATGGACTCGTCCCCCTACCACATCACGCTGCCACCTTATAAAACATAAGAGTCTGCATCCCAGCTTTTAACCAATCTCAGAGGAAAATATTATTGCTAGCAAAGAACCACAGTGCATGAAATTAAAGGGAAAAAAAAAGCAAAACCACAAAACACTGACCAGGCACAGTTTCCTGTATTAAAAAAAAAAAAAAAAATGTGCCCCTACTGAGATCCTTCAGCTTAGCTATTTTTAGTTGAGTGACACAAAGATGGAATGAAGATGTCGGCTGGCCGCAGTCTCCCCAGGCACCTGCAGGGATCATTCGTTTGACTGATGAGGCGCATCTGCATATGGAGACCAATGTACACCTTCATGAAGTATATGCCATCAGCGCCTCGGAGAGTATTTTTATCAGGACCCAAGGAAATCCCGGCAGCTAAAATAGACATGAGAGCTCGCGTGGGACCAGCCTTGCTTGTCTGCACTGCCTCGTCCATCTTCAGAAAGAACAACACAGTTCTAGTGGCTGTTGGTGAAAGGGCTTCGGGATGCTTTGTGCGATGGTGATGAACAGCACAACCACAGTCTCCATGACAAAGCAGAAAATGCCCAAGGTTTAGGAACATCTTCTATGGTCTTGCCGTGCCGTGATCGAGCTAAGGGTAAGAGATGAAGCCAGTGCCAGAGTGTAGCGAATATCTGTGGACGGTTCTAGTGGTGACCCCTGGACTCCCGGGTTAGAAACCGTTCTCTCTGTAATCCCAGTGCGTGTTGACGTGTGTGTTGTGTGTTGATTTTGGCTGACTGAAGCCAAGAGAAGGTAGCCTTGGTTCACTGTCCCATGCCAGGAGGGAAGACGATCTCTCAGGACTGTGGGTTCTCAGAATGTGGTATCTAGAACCAGCGATGGGAAAAGCATGGAATTTGGGGACATGTGAAGAGCCTTTGGCTTCTTTTACATTGCAGGCAAGGCACTGGGGGGATCTCCTATCTCCGGATGCTCAGATTCCTCCTAAGCCTCCTAGTCACCCCAGGGTGAACGAAGAGCGGGCAAGCCTCAACAAAGTCATGACATCACATTGTACCCTGGGCATCTAGTGAATAGTGATGGGCGGCGACTCACCATGGATATAGGAATACCCGTGCATATCCCTGGAGATGAGGCCAGTGCGTCAGAGTGTAAACACTCCTGGTTCCAGGTACAGGGGACCAATCACCACTCTCTGATGTCCCAGAGATATAGGAAGACTTTGTTCTGACTCCAACAATGATGTTGATGACCAGCAGGTAATCTGCCCCCCCCCCCGGTGGCACGGGTGTCCCAGAAGAAAGTGTCTTCACCCCACATAGGCTGGGACACCGGTGACTGCCTGTTATGTAACCAGGGCAGAATTGTCCAGGGAGAGATAGGAAAGACTGAAGTTGGGAGGAGGAAGACAATGGTGGGGGCTGGCACTCTTTGGCCCTATACTGCAGAGTTCAGTATGGTGCACACAGTTCCATCCTTGGCTCTCCTCCCTCTGCTTGTCTATGCCTGCTGCCAGTGGTACCAGCAGCAATCCCATGATGCAACGGTCACCCTCCCGGACTATCACACTGCTCTTGATAGCAGCACAACTAATACTATAAACAACCCAGCGGAGGCCGTCATAGTAACTAATCGGCAGTGACAAGATAGCCAGGTAGACCACAAAGGCAGCTGACTCTGGGGCTACTAGAATGGCTTATTGATGTTAACAGAAACGGCCATAGGGAAAGGGGAGACCTCCTGTGATGAGCCGCTTCTGGATTAACGTTGCCTGAGAAACTGTGGTGTATCCCCTTGGATGCCTAGATCATAAATAGGGAGAAAGCAATAAGTGAGAATTAAATAGATGTCTACTGCCCCGCTTTGTCTCGCCTTCCAACGGATTGGCTCCAAATTCAACGCAACTGGGAGCACGGTTGCACTTCATACAAATACCACTAGATGGCAGCCTGGGACAACTTTTGCCTCATTTTCTATTGTGCCTCCCCTCCCCCCAACCCCCAGCACACACACACACAAAATGATTTTGGTAATATAAAGTGGCTTTCCACAATGCCGATATGAGCTGCAGTGTTTTTATTTTTTTCCCCACTGGTCCCTTAAAGCACCAATTTTCAAAGCAGACAGTTTGTGTTCCCTAAGTCCCTAGGATGAAGGAATGGATCGGACTCCAGGTTTACACTCTGGGTCAGCTTAAACAGGGCCAGCTATTCACCCCAGTAACCTGAATTTATTCCTCTACGAACTGGAGATAACGATGCCACCATTCCAACAGTGCTATGGGAATTGGACGAGGTCATCTATATAATGAGGCTAATAGCGCGAGGCTCTCCAGTGCTTGCTAAGTCTCTACAAAGGATGGGTAGGATGGGCAGCGCAAAAGCCGCAGAAGCAAGCTAGCCTGTAACTGCTGTTCCTGAGTGGCCCGGGGAAGCCACTTAATTTCTCTGTGTCTCAGCTTCTTCATGAGTATGGGGATATCACGCTTGCCTTTCCACATGACTCTAAGAGTAAAGTAGCCAAATAAAGCTTTAAGGGTTTAGGAAGCCATCTCCAACAAAATAACTGCCACTCTACTGGTTTTGTGCCCATAAGGGAGGAAGCAGAATTCCTGAAAAACATCTTCTGTATCCAGTGTCCCCCGGGACACACCAAGACTGGGCGTGTGAAATACGAAACTGCGTGTCAGGCGGTTCAGAGGATGTGTGTTGCCTTCTGTGTTCTGCATGTACCACCCACCCTATACATTAGCAATTCTTCCACTATGCCTGCCTCTGCTCCTTGGGTCTGACTAAGTATGGATCCAGAATCTGTCAGCCTTCCCCATGATTCAGGTGAAAGCCAAGGTTTGAAACACTGTGAGTTAAATCACGCCATTCGTGGTTCTCAAAACGGGTCTCGGGGCGTGAAAAGCTCCCCACTTTTTCTGCTGGGCATTTCTAAAATGTGTCCCAAATGATTTTCTGGAACAATAGAATCAGGATCTGTCCAAACGTCATTTCAGCAGGAGAGCTGTGTGGTCACAGCTATTTCAGACCTGTGGATGATCTCTTAGCTCATCTCAGTACACTCTTTGGGAACAGAAACATCTTAGGTTAAGAGAAACATTGTTGCCACATGGGCAGAGGACAATGGTGGTATCAACTCAACCCCAATTATCAGTAACCCTCAGAACTTTATTCATTGAGATACTAACCAGGCCAGAGAGAGCCTCCCTTCGTAGCTCCTGAGAACAGGTGAGATTATGTATGTTCAGAGTGGTATAGGCAAAGGCTCTCTTAGAACGTTCCCTGCATCATGAGTTGGGTCAGATCTGAAGTCCATTAGACAGCATGGCGGACAGACTGTCTCACTGTTTGAAATCAATGGCTCTGTGGGTTATTTTGGTTTTGCCTTTATGATATTTACTATACTTCTTTTGGGAACTGAACGTGTAGAAACAGACTTAGAAAACAGATGTGTGGTTCCCAATTTAGTAACTAAATAAGCCTAAAGACAAATGAGTAACTTGGGGTGATACAAAGGAGAAATATATTTTTCCTGAGAAGATTTTTCTAGTCAGTCTCTGGCATAATCTGCTAAGTAATATTTTTCATGTTCTGCCCAGGGATCCGACAACACAACTTGCTTTTAGAAGAATGGAAGAAAAACCTTATCTGTGTCTCAGAGAGAAGCCCATCCCAGCAGCTCTGCCGGCCTTGATGACATCAATGAATTCCTGAAGTCTTTGTAGTTTTGTTCTCAGTGTTCCCAGTGCCCCGAGGCCTGAGCTCCGTGACCCTCCGTGCTTCTGAATGAGGCGAGATATGTGGCAAGCACACTTCAAGGCAGCAGGGTCCATCCCCATCAACACTCACATCTATTAAAACAAAATCTATAGAGCACAGAGAGGAAATTCAGTGTGTAATTCATGACCATGGCTGGGGTGAACTGAGGAGCACGGCGGGTCACCATGTGGAGTTGATGACTGTGAGCACTCTCCCCTGACAAGAGAATTCTCTTCAGTTCCTCCTCCTCCTCCTCCTCCTCCTCCTCCCCACTCCTCCTCCTTCCTCCTCCTCTGCTTCCTTCTCCTTCTTTGTTTTCTTCTCCTCCTACTTCTTCACTTTTCCTTTTTCTCTTCCTCTCTCCCTTCCAATATTACTCTCCTCCCCCTCTTTTCCTCTCCTCCCCTCCCTTCCTCTCTCCTTCTTCCCTCCTTTTGCAATTGAAATTATCGAAGTCTCCATAGTAACTCATAGAACAAAGAAAATGACTACTGCCAATCTCTCAGTCCCCTCAGTTTGGGTGACAATGTGGGGTACTTCTGCCACTGCACCACTGCAGCCCACGTGTGCTGGGGCGCTCCCACCCCTCCTCTGGTGACTTACACATCCGCACATCTGATCTGCCATCCTCACTAGGACCTCTGTCATAGAGACTCTGCTTTTCAGCGATGCTCAATATTCCTGCTAAAAGCTGGGAACACATGCCATAGCTTTAACTTCGGCACGTACTCTGATTCCTTGCATTTACTTTTGCTGGCAGGAACAGACTAGTACCTTTAAGCTGCACCGAGAAACGTAATGGCTCTGAGAGAAATCCGGTGTCAGGTGGTATCAATTACAGTTCAAACTCTTACATTTATTTCTGGCTCAGTTGAAGTTTGCCAGTTTTCAGTAGGAATCTGGTTTTAGACTGACATTGAAACTCTTCATCACCGAATTCCCAGTGTTGTTCAGGGTTGTTATTTCAGTCTAGAATCATGGTTAGCTACCTAACCCAGTTCCCACTGCGCAGCGTAGGTACTTGTGTGAGAAAAGAGTTCTCACAGAAGGCTTTACCATATAACTCCTGGAACTTTGACTGACCCTGAGGGCTTTGTTGCCTAAATGATAGGAGCTCTGAATTCTAAAGAAATCTGGGACAATGAGAATTCAGTCAGGCTTTGCCAGAATGAAGTCGCCTGAGCAACCACCACTTCAAGATTTCCCACTTTTCTTTGGGCTGTCTTCTATGCTTCTGACCCTTAAAATGCACATTTAAACACCCTGTTCCTGCCTGGATGTTCCACTAAGCTGTTCAGTTAGATTCTCACTCCAATTAGCATTGACATTAGAGGAAAACTGGGGGGGGGGGGGGTTGTCTCCACAGGGCAGTGCACAAAGATGATAAGGGTACTGAAGGGGAAGTGAAGAACATCCATGCTATGGAGACACTGTGGGCGTAAGCAATGCCAAATATTTATACAGTGGATTCCATGTGAGATAAAATATGCAGTTGGCCCCTGCTGGTGTGATTAATAATTTATCAAATTGGTTGGAGTTGTTTTTAATTCAGTAAATATTGAGCCAAATTGTTCATGTTATCTGCTTTAAAATGATAACACAAACAACAACCTAGGCCTGCTGGTAGTCTCTCTGCCTTAGTCCTTTTGAGAACCGTGAATGAGCTATGCCATCCCGGCTCTGGAGGGTTTGGTTTCTGAAATGTGCTTACCACATTCCACGTTGAGTGAACTGGCACAAGATGGCCTTCACAGCTCTTGTGTGGTTTGCAACAGAGTTTGAATGCACATTCTTATACATTTTAATCTATGTTCATATCATCTTTATGTCTTCCAAGATGAAGTCAGAGAGTGTAGAGAAGTGGGGGGAATGTGGAAGAATGGGTATGAAGACACCAACAATAAGAGCTGGCACAGTGGTCTGTCTGTTACATGCAGTCCATGATGCAAGACCTGCGGTGGTGTGAAGACCCAGGACAGCCTATGGGCCTATGGGTCTCTGTCCCATGAAGAGCTGGGTATGATAATAAGGAATGATCAATGTGGGAAGCGAGTGAGACCACCGTGATCCCTGTGTAACCTGAGTCTGTGCACTTGGACAATCCTGTACTGCCTGCCTGTTGAGCCACTGGACTATCACCATGCACCCTGGCTGAACTCTGACCAGACCTGGAAGAAGGGGGAGGGATTAGGTCAGAGGACTGAAAACAGGATGTGTGGGGGAGGAGGGAGGAGAATGCTGTGGGAAGTAGCTGTAAACAGTTCAGTTGGAGAAAGCAGTTGAAGAAAGCAGTTGGAGTTAGTTGGAACCAGGAGAGGGTTAGAGAAAGCTGTTTGTGAGAGGGAGAGGAAAAAGCTGCTCGGAGAGATAAAGAAGAAATCTGTTTGGAACCTTCCTTGGCGTTTGTGTCGCTTTTCCCATCTCTGCCGGTCAGAGTTTGGGGGTTTGCAACACTAGGAATGACTTTGTTCCCTCTGTGAAGCCCAGACCTTCCAGATGGAAGAATGTAGAATACATGAGAATAATAGCATCCTCAGGTGATGTAGCCGTGTGTGAGGATCCTACACACAGCCGCGGCATATGACAGTTGGTGTATGATGCATGAAGAGATGTCTGTAGAGCAAAAGTGAAACCTGTTCCAGTCCACGCTCACTCGTTTAGAACAAGTTTACTGACCTGTCCGACACCCTGTGCTGAATGTCCTCCGATGTGCAGGGCATAGTGAGTCCGCGTGTGGTGGGAAGGGCTGGCTTCTCTCTGCACAGCCCAGCAGGAAAATGCAAAAGGTGTCCTGAGGCTCTGCTGTGCATTCCACATGGATGCTCGCTCACCCTGCAGGAGATGGGAACAGTTGGTCACTCACCAGCAAAGGAAAGAACTGAGCATGTGCAGAAAGGAAGCCGTTCGTCCTCTGGAGCAGCACAACTCAGACAAAAAGGAAAGAGCATTAGTCGGATGCTGAGAGCATTTGCAGAGAGGAAGGTAATAAATAAAAAAGCGTATAGGAGCTGAGCATGTCCCTGGGGGGTGGGGGGGAACGGAAGCCCGGAAGGGCAAGACCCCAGTTTAAGCTTCGGCATCACTGTGGCAACAAACACCCCTCACTGCTGGCTGCGCTCATTGTTTTTTTGTTTTGTTAATATTTTCTTTATTTACGTATCAAATGTTATCCCCTTTCCCAGTTTCCCTCCCTCCCAGAAACACCCTATCACATCCTCCCCCCTACTTCTATGGGGGTGTTCCTCTACCCACCCACCCACTCCCACCTCCTGCCCTCGATTCCCCTACACTGGGGCATCTATTGAGCCTTCATAGGACCAAGGACCTCTCCTTCCATTGATGCATGACAAGGCCATCCTCTGCTACATATGCAGCTGGAGCCATGTGTACTCCTTGGTTGATGGCTTAGTCCTGGGAGTACTGGGGGGGTCGGTCTGGTTGGTTCATATTGTTGTTCTTCCTATGGGGTTGCAAACCCCTTCAACTCCTTCAGTCCCTTTTCTAACTCCTCTATTAGGGATCCCATGCTCAGTCCAATGGTTGGCTGCAAGCATCCGCCTCTGTATTTGTAAGACTCTGGCTGGGCCTCTCAGGAGGCAGCTATATCAGGCTCCTTTCAGATTGCGCTTCTTGGTATCCACAGTAGTGTCTGGGTTTCATAACTGTATATGGGATGGATCCCCAGACTGCTCCCATTCTTCTCATTTGTGGTCCTCCCTTTTCTTTACAATGGGAACTCCTGTGGAGCAGTTTTGTGAAGAGCTGAAGTGGCTTTCGAATACAGAGATGAGCCATTTCAATGATGCTGGGCAGGGAGTAACAGCATGCATAGAACCTCCAAATCCAGTCGCACACGGAGGGAATCAGCACCAGCAGGTAGCCACTGGGAAGAGGGTGTTCACTCACAAGCCACTGGGAAGAGGATGCTCACTCACACCTTGGCTGAACCTAAGGTCAACTTGCTAACCAGAAATGAGGACATGAAGGGGGGTGGGGTGGGGGTGGAGTGTGGAGGGTATCTTCCCGGAGTTGGGAGGAGCGGGGGGGGGGGTCTGCCCGGAGTCGGGAGGAGCCCACTTAGTTTCTACCTCAATTCTGTCACTGTTCACTTCCCAATTTAGTCAGACTGTTTTCTGGAAGCTTTTCAGAAAATGGGTCTCAGCAGGGTGATAAAAGTGAAGGGTGTCTACTTGTTAGGCTGTGTACGTTTTCTTGAACTTGAGAAAGTTTCCGTTTGTGAAGATACCAAGTCATTTGGAATCAACAATACTACCCAGTTCAAGTGGAGATTGGACCTTGCCCATGCTTAATTCCACAAATAGAACAAATTCGATTTTTGGAAACAATGGCGAAGAAAGGGCCGGAGGGATGAATGCAAGACATGTTCGACATTGCTGTTATCATGCCAGACCCCCCTGACACTGATGTTTGCAAACGCTGATGGTATGAAGTGGGAAACCCTGTCATTGTTTGCAAACGCTGACAGCACGAAGTGGGAAACCCTGTCACCGTGTCTAAGCTCAGACAGATGCATCAGGGAGAGGTCGGCAGACTTGGTCGCTTCGGCAGGGGAAGATTACTGTATCTGCTCGTTATGGTGGATTTTCCGTTTCGTGGTAAGATGGGTTTTGAAGGGAGAAGGTTGCCCTACCCTGCCTTTGTGGATCTTCCTAAATTGCAGGGTTTCTGTTCCTGTGCAGCTCACTCTGGTATCATTAGAGCACATACCCAGGGCATAAAAACACAGAAAAAATATAGTCACATTTCTAAAAAGTCTGAGTTAGTTCTTTAAACAGAATTGTTTATTAAAACAGGAAGTTAAGCTAATTGGAATAAAGGTAGAGGGGTCATGCTAAGGAAACATTTTGTTTTCCACGTTTAATTTGGTATGCTTCGTTGATTTACATAATTTAATCAAGAGTGAGCCAAGACTCAGAGGGCAACATTCAGGAGGCAGTAGTCAACACTGAAGAACATGAGACTTTTGAGTTTGCTATCTATGAATTTTTCCTAAAATAGGAGATACCAACCTTTATTACCAGACATGTAAACTGACTATAAGAAAGCACACCCAACCGATACAGCTCAAGCTGAGGGTTGGTGTTAAAATCCCTGTTGCTCAGATGTCACCAGAACCATGAAAATAAGGCACAAGAGCAGCCTGGAAAGAATCAGACTGATCTAAAGTTATTTGGCCAAGCACTGACACAAAGTCCACCATTCCATAAAAATACTGCACTGGTCAGCTCAAAACTCTGTTTCTGCAACATGTTCGCATCTTTTAAAATGAAAATAAGCAGGAAAACATGACCTGAGCCAAGAAAAAAAATAGCAATAAACAGGAATGAAAGGCAAAATTAGCACACACAGATGTATGTACTGATAAATAATCTGTGCATGCATCTATCTAATGCACACGTGCATAGATAGACAGATAGACAGACAGACAGACAGACAGACAGACAGACAGATAGATAGATAGATAGATAGATGATAGATAATATCTATCTAATGCTCACATGCATAGATAGATAGATAGATAGATAGATGATAGATAGATAGATAGATGATAGATAATATATATCTAATGCACACATGCATAGATAGATAGATAGATAGATAGATAGATAGATAGATAGATAGATAGATAGATAGATAGATAGGTGATAGGTGATAGATCTTATTTGAGGAATGACTGATACACAAAGAACTGCACATTTTATTGTGTGTAATTTAATGTGGTATCAACAAAGTTACTGTATTAACTATCTAGGTATCTCCCATAGTTATGTCTTTTAAAAATAATATTCCTTAGCTTACTTTTGTATTAAGAACACAACATAGGACCTACCTCTTCAACAAATTCAGATGTGTCCAGGATTAAATTGTTAGGGTAGGTATCATGTTCCCAGTAGATGTCTACAATTTATCTATCTATCATAATTGAAGCTTTATACATATTGGGTAACAACTCTGCACTCTTCCACTGAGAAAGTGTAACCTAACGTTGGTCACTCTGTGACTATATCATTTACCTTAGAGAAAGTATTCCACGCTCATGTCTGTTGTTCTGAACTCCAGTGCCCCCTTTATTTCTGAGGCAGAGAAATGTCCTATCATGTGTGTACTGTGCTTTCTTTGTCTCTCCGTTTGTTCAAACGTGAGTCATTCCTTATCTGGGCTGGTGTTGAAAGGGCTGAAATGCTCATGGGAATTCAGATATTTTTGCGGGACTCTGGTTGGAGTTCTTTTGGATCGCACCGATGTTCTAGCCTGTTTTGTTTGCTTATTTTTGTTTGTGAACTTCTGCACTGTTTTCCACAGCCACTGTTCCATTTTATATCCCTAAATTTTCTCAGTATATTCTGTACCTGCATTTCCTTTGCTGTCTAGTGATATTGCCCAATATCCCTGTTGGCCATTTGTACACCCTTGTGGAGGAATGTCTTGTTAAGTTCCATTTACTTTCAATTGCATTATCTGTTTTCCCTACTGATCTTTAGGAGATCCTTACACATTTTGGAAATTAATCAGGTGCCTGGACCCACAGGGGTTAATGACGCTTGCTAAGGTAATGACAGAGCCAGATTACCAAAGGACAGACTCTTAAACTGACAGTGTAGAGAAAACTGAACTGCCACGTGGAAAAAAAAAAATCAAGAATGTGGATTCACACCATGAACAAAAACCGACACAAGCGGGCTGGAACCTCACTGTGAGAAACAAACAAAGAAGAACCAGAAACACAGGTAGAAAATCCTTTTCATGGTGGGTTAGGAGATGGCTCCGTGGATTTGACACCAAAATCGGAGTTAACAAAAGCTGCCGGGTAAAAGCTCCTGTGATGGCCAGACCGCACAGAGGAGATACATACAGGAAGTACAGGGTGGGGCCGGGGGGTGGGAGTTGGAGGAAGGGGGTTGGGAGAAACCCTACAACTTAACTGGCCTGCAGTCAGAGTACTTCTTTATTTATACTCAATAGGTGTCTTAGTTAGGGTTTTACTGCTGCGAACATACACCATGACCAAGGCAACTCTTATAAAGGACAATGTTTAATTGGGGCTGGTTTACAGGTTCAGAGGTTCAGTGCATTATCATCATGGCAGGAGCACAGCAGCATCCAGACAGGCATGGTGTGGGAGGAGCCGAAAGTTTCGAAGGCAAACAGAAGACTTACTCCTCAGGGCAGCTAGGAGGAGGGTCTCCTTGCCCACCCTCCTCCATCACTAATTGAGAAAATGCCTTACAGCTGAATCTCATGGAGGCATTTCCTCAAGGGAGGCTCCTTTTCTGTGATAATCCCAGCTTGTGTCAAATTGACACACAAAACTAGACACTACAGCAGGGATAGATTCAGATTGTTCTAAAACATAAACCATATCATTTTTGTCCCAGGACATGAGTTTTAACTTCCTCTTAAGTCATAAGTTTAGTTGTCATTGATAAACCATGACATAACAGAGTTATCTTTTACAATAATTTACCCCCATGAACCCTATAACCCAACTTTTAAGAATTTTGTGGTTTTAAGGGTACTAGACTGAGTCTAATTATGGTAGTTTCCCTTTTTCATTTTTTAAAAAATTCTGGTTTGTTTGTTTTCCAAAAATATTTCTTTTGACCCTAAACATTTTTTTGCTTTATGATGACTTATTTTTCCTTATTTCTTGAGGCAGTTATTCTTCTGTAGGTCCATATCTTTGCTCCCTGAGCTGTCTCTGTATTTCCTGGTTTTGTTCTTTCATCAGCTCCCTTATACATCTTCACTGTTTGTCTTGATAGTCACTGAGGAGGTTCAGTGGGCATGGGCACATAAGTGGCAGACCATCTCAGATGATGGCAGTGCTGTCAAGATCTCTTCCTGTGGACGTAAGAAATATCCAGTGTTCACCTGTGAGATGCTTAGCTGGGCACATCCTCCTCGGCAGTAGGAGCATCTTCTCCTTCAGCAGAGGTTACCTTTTCATGGATTTCAAAGTACAGGAAGAATGGTGAGCTAATATATAGGTTAATATATAGGTTCTTTTCATTTACTTTGCTTCATTTAGAAAATCCCTGTCCCCATTTCCCATAAGGGAGACACATCCAAACATGCATATTTGTGTATATGGAGGGCAGAGTGTGGTGTTGGGACCCATCCTCAGCGACACTTCTACTTTATTCTTGAAAGCACTGTCTGCACCTGCCGTCACCTGAGTGTTTGACCTTAGCCATTCTGACTGGTGTGACTGGTGTGAGATGGAATCTCAGGGTTGTTTTGAATTGCATTTCCCTGATGACTAAGGATGTTGAACATTTCCTTAGGTGTTTCTCGGCCATTCAGGATTCCTCAGTTGAGAATTCTTTGTTTAGCTCTGTACCCCATTTTAAATAATGTTATTTGGTTCTCGGAAGTCTTGAGGAGTACACATGGCTCCAGCTGCATTTGTAGCAGAGGATGGCCTTGTCAGGCATCAATGGGAGGAGAGGTCCTTGGTCCTATGGAGGCTTGATAGATGCCCCAGTGTAGGGCAACTGAGGGCAGGGAGGTGGGAGTGAGTGGGTGGGTGGAGAAACACCCTCACAGAAGTGGGCAGATGGAGGATGGGATAAGGCGTTTCCAGGGGTGGGGGTTCAGGAGAACCGTGAAAGGGGATAACATTTGAAATGTAAATAAAGAAAATATCCAATTTTTTTTTTAAAAAGGCTCACTGATATGACTAGTCTTGCTAGCCAGCTTGTCCTAGGGACCACACCACTTGCCTCTGCTTTGTGAGGCTAGAATTCCAGGTGTCCAAGAATGATGTCCCACCCTCCTGACCTTTTATGACTCCTGGGATTGAACTCTGGTCCCCATGTTTTAACCACTGAGCTATGTCCCCAGCCCTCCCCCTGCATTCACAGGACTCTCATTCCTTCCATGATTTGTAGCCCGTGTATCCAGAACCTTTTATGGTTCTACTTCTCAAAGGCTTGAATTCTGATCTTCTGCTGTTTGGAGCCTCTGAGACTGTCTTGGTGACATGGGATGAGGGGTGTGATGAGGATAGACTTGCTTCCTGTACAGACATTCAACTGTCCCCTTCGCTGAAGCCCCACTCCTGCTTCCTAGGCCTTTCTGTGACCCTGTGGCCACTTGCTGCTTTGTCTTCCACTGAGTGAACTGAATGTAAACAGCCACAGGTCTCTACGCTGATTATCATCCCACTCCCAGTTTGTTCTTTCACTTCCAACATATGTAGGTGCCTCCTAGTCGTATCCTCTCTTACGTTTTTTTAAAATAATAATAAAAAAAATGATGTGATTACGTTATTTCTCCTCTCTCATTTCCTTCCTCCAAACCACCCCATGTCCTTTCCTGCCAGTCCTTCCCCTCTTCCTCCACTTTTTCTCTAAATGATGGCCTCATTTTTTGACAATTATTAATATGTATACATACTCATTAACATACTAATACAACTCAATGAGACTATTTAGTGTTGCTTGTATGTGTATGATTTTAGTGCTGTCCACATGACGTTAGATAACTATTAGGAAGGTCATCTCTGGGGACACTAATTCTCTCTTTCTCAGATTTTTAAGAACTGAAGCCAGTGCCAAGCAACAGAAATCTGACCCAAGACAACAACCCTGGAGGCCATCACTGAGACATCGACACCATGACTCTGGAGGCCATCACTGAGACATCGGCACCATGACTCTGACACGGGCACACGCAACCGTGAAGAACTGGGTTAAGGTTGCTTTCACTGGAAGAGAGTGTGGTGTAAACTGAATTCAAGGGTCTCAAGTATATAAGGGGAATTTTTACAATTATCATCATGTGGTGAAACACTTATGAGTCTGAGTATATTAAAAGTGAGATATTTAGAGAGTGAAGAGATGGCTCAGCGGTTAAGAGTATTGACTGCTCTTCCAGAGGACCCTGGTTCGATTCCCAGTACCTACACAGCAGCTCACAACTCTCTGTAACTCTAATATCTGACAACCTCACACAGACATATGTGCAGGCAAAAACATACCGATGTGCATAAAATAAAAATAAATAAGTTATTTTTTAAGTGAGGTATTTAATAACTCTCCACATATGGCACGTTTTTGTGTACATCCATTAATTTTTAATCAGAAAAACAAAGCCATTTCTTTTTAAAAATGAAAACTTAGAAAATAAGAGCAACGTTATTTTGGGAAACAAACTGATGAGTTGGAGAAAGGTAATAAACCGCCTAAACTAAGAGGAGACATTAGAAGTTTCAAACCGTTGCCTAGAATATAAAAAAGAGTAATGCCTTTCTTAGTGGGGCTTAATGGATTGCTGTAGGGATTTATAATACTCTGAGAAAATTAAAGGCATTCAAATCATTTCATTAGATTCAAAATGTTCTCAGGTCTGAGTGTTGATGGCTCTAATCAGGCAAAAGTACACAAGTTACCTACTCACAACCCATTTGCTCAAACTTGCATTGGCACCTGATTTACATCCATAAAACCCCAACCCTGGTAAATGGGGAGTTTTGCAGTGGCCATGGCAACTTCCTGCCCATTATCACAGTGACCCTCTCTTTTAAAAAGAAAAATTGGTTATTTTATTTATTTCTATTGCAAATGTTGTCCCCCTTTCCGCTCTCCCCTCCTCAATCCTCCCCCTCATCCCATCATCCCCTTTGCCTCTAAGAGGGTGCTTCCCAACCCACCCACTCCCATCTCACTGCCCTAGCATTCCCCTATGCTGGGGCATCAAACCTTCTCAGGACAAGGGCCTCCCCTCCCATTAATGACAGATAAGGCCATCCTGTGCTACATATGCAGCCGGAGCCATGGACCCACCCATGTGTAGTCTTTGGTTGGTGGTTTAGTCCCTAGGAACTCCAAGGGGTCTGGTTAGTTGGTATTATTGTTCTTCCTATGGGGTTGCAATCCCCTTCAGCTCCTTCAGTCCCTCCCCCAACTCTTCCACTGGGGTCCCTGGGCTCAGCCCAATGCTTGGCTGTATCTGTATAGTGCCCCCTCGTAATTGCCTGGGACCAACAGGCAAGTTGGATAGCAGACAGGCTGTGACACGAATCGGTAAAGCATCCCATGAATCATACATTGGCTTCATAGACATATTAATTTTGAAACATGAGGAGTGGGGAAGATCTATGGGATTACCTATGTTTCTGATTTTCTTCCATTCCAAATAGTAAGGGTTTAACATCTTTTCCTCTACATGTTGTATTTGTGGCTAAGATCTAACAGTGGGTAATTCAGGGAAGTAAATAGAGCCATCCCCCTGTCCTGGGAACTCCAGGAGATCTTTCTTGGTATGTTGTCCATGAATATCTTGACATTCAACTTATTTTTAGAAGCTATGAGAATAGAACAAAGCTATTTTCCTAAAAATTTCCCTTTTGGGTCACTTAGGTGATCCTGGGTTTTGTAAGTGAGCATCACTGTATTAGTCAGGGTTCTCAAGAGTCTCAGGACTTATAGACTATCTCTCTATATTGAGGGAATTTATTGTAATGACTTACAGTTTGTAGTCCAACTCACCCAACAATGGGCAGCTGTGAATGGAAAGTACAAGAATCTAGTTGTTTAGTCCCATGATGTCAGTTGTTTTAGCTGGTCTTCTGTATAAGCTGGAATCCTGAAGAAGTAGGTTCCAACAGAAGTGCTAGCAAGTAAGTGCAAGCAAGCAAAGAAAACTGAGTCTTTTTTTTCTTCCAATATTCTTATGCAAGCCTCCAGCAGGTGTGACTCAGATTAAAGGTGTGTACTACCATGCCTGGGTCTGGAACATGATTTGTCCTAGGGTGACCTTGAACTCAGAGATCTACTTGCCCGAGTCTCCTGGGATTAAAGGCATGTACTACCTTGCCTGAGCCTAAGATTTTTATGGCCATTATGCCTTAAGATCTCTTTGTCAAGATCCCGGTCAGAAGCCCACGTCTTCCAGCCTCAAGATCTGGATCACAGGTGAGCCCTCCATTTCTGGATTGTAGTTCATTCCTGATGACAGCCAGGAATAGTGGTCACAGTTAGTTTTTCAGTCACGCTTTCACAGGACCTACACGCAGTGCTTCATTGGGGAGTCTTTTCTCAAAGGTTTAGTGGCTTAATCATACCCGTCTATCACATCCTAGGAACGGACCACTGCTGCATGCTCAGTGTTTTAGCTGTTCTCCTTCCTCGAAGTGTGGGATGCACGCAGGCATTCTCTCTTGCATCTCACAGGTACCTCGCTAAGAAGAGCTGTGGTGACAAGCATTCAGTGTGCCTTGTCTCAGACTCGAGGGGGCCTAACTGCATCCCGCAGCATCAATGAACAAATCACAGACTGTGTCGCTAGACAGCTTCATCTAACATCTTACCACACACAGACTTAGATGCCAAAGATTTTTTAGAAATTTGTGTATCAAGGGAATTCAAGCCTATGTTTGGACATTACATCTTTGATGTCTGTCATCTTATTTTTTTTTCCTGTGTAAGACAGTTGATTTAAATTACTAAAGAGCTTGATCTGTACAGAATAAACAGAGACAAAAATTGCCTTCGAGGCTCTGTTCTAACAGCCGTTTATCAGCTTTGCTAGTGCTGTGGCGGGTGGCATGCTTCCCTTTCATTCTTGCAGGAATAAAACCTAAGCATATAGGCTCTAGATTCTGCGAACTGTGGGATAAAGATAAGAACTGTGGGACCCACAGACTCGCGTTCCTCAGCCATGAGCAGCGTCTTCCTGTTTTCCAGTCACAGGAAACTTAAGGCAGGAGATGCAAGCACCTGGTTTTAACTTTTAATAAATGATTATTAGATTGTATTTAGTGTGCATGTATCTCTCTGGCTCTCTGTGTCTGTTTGTGTGTGTGTGTGTGTGTGTCTGTCTGTCTGTCTGTCTATGTGCACATGAATAAATACCACAACCAGAGAACAACTTGTAGGAGTCAGTTCTCTCGCTCTGCCATGTGAGTCATAGGGATCAAAGCAGTTTGCCAGGCTTCGCATCAAATGTCTGTACTTGATAGGTGACTTTGATGACCCTCATTTCAATGTCTCTGCTAGGCAAAGACATCTTCTTTTCCAAGTTAGGAATCACCAGTTGTGATAGTCTGAATGGAAATGGCTCCTACAGGCCAATATATTTGGATGCTTTTAAAAAGAACTGGAAGAGGGCTGGAGAGACAGTTCAGCAGTTAAGAGCACTGACTGTTCCTCCAGAGGTCCTTAGTTCAATTCCCAGCAACCACAGGGTGGCTCACAGTCATCTATAGTAGGATCTGACACCCTCTTCTGGTGTTTCTGGAGGCAACCACAGTGTACTCATATATATGAAATAAGTACTTAAAAAAACAAAAAAAAGGATTAGAAGAGCGTCCTTATTGGAGGAGGTGCCACTCACTAGGAGTGGACCTTGAGCTTTCAGTCTCTCTGGGTCTCTGCCTCCAGATATGATGTAGGCTCTCAGGTACTGCTGTAGTGCCATGCCTGTCTGCCTGCTGCCGTGCTCCCTACCATGATTGCCTTGTACTTACTAACCTTCCAAAGGTGTAAGCCAGCCGAAAATTAAATGCCTTCTTGTACAAGTTGCATTGGTCTTGTTATCTCTTCACAGCAGTAGGAAAGTAACTAAGTTGCCAATTCGTTCACTTGGCCCTGGCCTGGTTAATAAACTTAGTACTAAGATCTGGTTGTCTTTGGAGCAGGTTGAGTGGCCCCTCTCAGTCCATCCTTGGGTAACTAGGGATGGTGTAGCAAAGGCAGTGTCTATGTCAGCATTGCTGAAGGGCCAGGGCTTCGGGCCCTTTGGGAAGAGACCACACGAGAAGCTTTGCTCGCAGTTGGAATATCTATGAGTCTGGTAATGAAGCTGTGGAAATATCTCCTAAATATGGGAGAATGGGCTCTCAGTGTAGTATGTCTGCCTGTATCTCCCAGGAGCACAGACAACTAGTTTGGAAAGTCAGGCCTCCCCAAGTATTGCGGGGCTTTCTGGGGACCTGGTTTAGGTTCAGTAATAAAGACACAGAGACGTCTGTATAGTAGAAGGCTGTTGTTCTTCCTCCCTGCATCTTTTCTGTCTGTGTTTCCATCCTGCTACATCGTGCCTGTTGGTCCTTCTGCCCAGCTCTAGCCACCAGCTCTTTATTATACAAAAAGCCATGCTCTTCACTCAACCACTTGGCAGTGGGGGCTTACATGACCTTCCCCAGGGTAGCTTGTCTTCTTTTGGGGGGGCGGGTGAGGAAGCAACAAACGGACAAACATTTGCATATCCTGCTAGCCCGGCACAACCAACATGGCAATTAACAATTGAGAATACAAGGGACATACGGTACAACATGTGTGGTTATCCCACACTCATGAATAATAGCCGTGCTCAGACTGGAAGAAACTGTCCACATTTCTTTGCTCAGGGTTTATTTTTAAATTCTAAGTGAGTTAGCATGGCATCCCAAAGTTCCACTTACCATGTTCTGAGGTGAGGTGTTGGGACTATGATGATGAGCCCAGGAAGGTCAGAGAATCTTTGTTCTTGGCCACCTGGCCTTTGTGAATGAATCAGTGCACTTTGGAAATGGTGATAATGTAAATTGAGTGAGAAGCCAAAACTTTCAGTGTCTCACTTTCCCAGTGATGGACCTTGGGCCCTGGGGTCCTCCTGCCCACACTTTTATGTTCAAGGCAATTTCTCCCAGCATGTCTTACTTGACTCCTGCACCAAGGAGTCTGAAAACCTGCGTGGGTTGTGAAAAGAGTTTCTTGATTATTTCTTGTGGACAAGTGGTATGCATTCATGCTGTTTCCATAATATCAAAGGAATAGAAGAGAGGGCACCAATAGTAAACTTGAAGTTGTTGGAAAGTCAGGCCTCCCCAAATACCGCAGCGCTTTCAGGGGACCCGGCTGAGGTTCAGTAATAAAGACAGGACACAATTGTATAGTCGGAGGCTGTTGTCCTGTCACAGAGGACACTACCATGTGTCATCCTTGGGATCCCTGCCTCTCTTGCTATAGCTTTCTGCTTCTGCCAAGCCTGGTTCCCCCTCGAAACTATTAAATCTGATTCTTGGCCATCTTTGATATACCCCAGAACGTTACACATTTTTTAAACATTCTAATTTTATTCTTTAAACACCTACAAAAGTGGAATCCGATGTTTAAGTCATTTGCATAGTTGGGTAATTCCATCCTAGCATCCCTAATGTCTTCTTTGCAGTGACTGAAGGCCCATCACAGCAGAAGAGAACAAAGCACTTTAACCTTTAAAGATACAGAATCCTACAGGGAACCAACCCCAGAACCGCAGCTAATTAGCACAGACATACCTGACAAGTTTTGTTCTTTACACTGTTCTGTGTGACTTCCCAATTATAACGTTTCATTTTAATTACTTTACGTTTTTATTTTTAATAAGAGCATCAATTTTTAAGTTACTTGCATTAAATGTCTTTATTCTTAACTGAGCATGGTTTTGGCCAAACTTTTTAATTGCTTACCTTCCTTGCTGACTGGTGGCTTGCAGTCCCAGTTCCTGCTCAAAGGCTCCTTTTGCTCAGTGGAGCATTAGTAAAATGCTTGGGAAAAGTTGGACTGAGAATGGGCAGACAGGGAGCACCCCCAAGGACCTCATGCTCAGGAGACTCACAGGGAGCACCCCCAAGGACCTCATGCTCAGGAGACTCACAGGGAGCACCCTCCAGGACCTCATGCTCAGGAGACTCACAGGGAGCACNAGGACCTCATGCTCAGGAGACTCACAGGGAGCACCCTCCAGGACCTCATGCTCAGGAGACTCACAGGGAGCACTCTCCAGGACCTCATGCTCAGGAGACTCACAGGGAGCACCCTCCAGGACCTCAAGAGGAAGATGGTGATTGAACCAAAAACCAAGGTAGAACTGTGAGTCAGGGACTGTAGCAGCCAGCTGATACCTTCCCATCCACTCATGAAGCCAGCCTGCCCTGTCACGTCACACCAATGTCTCTACTGAACATTTCAGGAAGCCAAAGAAAAATCCCTCCTGGCCAAGATTTGATTGACAAGCCCAGTTTCTCTATTTTTTTTTTAAATCAGTGTTTAGGACCAATCAGAACAGACCAAATATGTCCCACAAACCAATCATGTAGAAGCTCTGCTTAAAGCTACCGCCTTCATCTTCCTGGTGTCAAAGACTTCCAATCGCGCCCTTCCCTTTGTTCACTGTGCAGGTCCCGTTCCCAACCTGCTCTCAACACTTTGCCTTAGTGGAGATAATGGAAACAACGCCATTTCCCAAGGCATAGCGAACTGGGAGCAAACAGCAGGTGCCTACTCTCTCCTGGGTGATCCTCATTTACACAACAACTGCAAGAAAAATGTTGACTTGAGAATGAAACTAATGAGTAATGAGCTATCTCCAGGGACTCCAGGCCAATGCTCATACAGCTCCATGTCTGTCCTTATTTTTTGATTGAATGACTTTGATGGCCTCACTCCTTGTTCATAGCTCCTTCTTAAACGAGCTGTCTTTTTGCCTAGTGTCTGTGTTCTTAGTAAAACCATTGACAAAAAACGATGCCCAACTTCTGGCCCATTTATTGGCTTAGTTACTGCGTTGGGGCCTTGCGTTAGATCCACGTCTCCAAACCTCCTAACATGGAGGAGATTTAGAAGTGGCGGTAACTTTCACAGCCGCAGGAATTCCCAAGGCCCCAGATCTTCCACGGATGCACATTGGAGGAAACTGTTCTGGGCTCCTGGTGTATCCCTCACAGAGCCCTGTGGTTTTCTTTGGTTAGTTCTCACGGCAAGGGAGACAGACACAGACTGACGATCTGTATCAGTGTTTGGAATGTGTATTGAACTTGTGCTATGCAAGTCTAGATTTCCCCGGGACACACTTTGATTCCACTACCCCAGGCTGTGCCTTGCTCATGTGTAGCTGAGACAGGAAATCACAACCTCGAGATAAAGACACTTTCCGTCCTGAGTGCTTTTCCCTCTTCTCCTCCTGGTATCTCAAACATGCAGAGATGGTATGTCTAGACCTCTCTGACTGATCAGCAGGGATAATGCCTTTGAATAGCCTAAGCACAAGTGTTGGGAGATGGAGCTTGTTGCGGTTTGTATATGCTTGGCCCAGAGAGTGGCACTATTAGAAGGTGTGGCCTTGTTGAAGTAGGTGTGCCCTCTTGCAGTAGGTGTGTCACCATGGGTGTGGGTTTTAAGACCCTCATCCTAGCTACCTGGAAGCCAGTATTCTGCTAGCAGCCTTCAGATGAAGATGTAGAACTCTCAGCTCCTCCTGTACCATGCCTGCCTGGATCCTGCCATGTTCCTGCCTTGACGATAATGGACTGAACCTCTGAACCTGTAAGCCAGCCCCAATTCAATGTCCTTATAAGGGTTGCCTTGGCCGTGGTGCCTGTTCACAGCAGTAAAACCCTAAGACAGAGTTGTTGGAAACTTTCAGAGGCAGAGTCCTTGGTAAGGGGCGGATGGGTGGAGTTTGCCTTCCCACCTTCCACCAGGTGAGGAGCTAACAACCTTCCGAGGACACCAGATGACAGCCGGATTCCGAGTCTCCATTTCTGAGGTAAGTTAGCTCACAGAGCTGTATAGATTAGCCAGTTGCTGTTGAGGCTCAGAGAGTCCCTATGGGATGGTTACCTTGGCATCTGTTTACTCAACCCTCTCCATCCCAAGCTAGCAGAAAAAAATAAAAATAAAAATAAAAGAAAGAAAAATGCATCACAGAATGTGGCTCTAATAGTGTTGATGAGTAGTTATAATTTACAACAGTAATTTAATTAGGTTACTGTTCTTACCAGTGGGTGGTCTGGCACACAGCTGGTTGTGAGCCGAAAATAGTGTCGCCTATAAATTTGCTATTCGTTTCAGCTTGAAATGCTAGGCCCTAGCAGGGGGAGAAATTTTATGTTCCAGCCACCAGGAAAGGCAGGGACGTATTTCAGTTGTGTAAGGAGTACTGACTTCTCGTGTTTCCTCTCATATAATCCTGAATACAGGTGTGGGGGGAGGAGCAATGAGGCCATTTCACCAGATTTAAGGCTCTTTAACGGGAAGACAGTAATACTGGAGGCGCAGTTTTGAAATAAAAGAGCCCAGCATGAATTTCTGTGTGAACCCACTTAGCCTCGATGTGCTACTAAATTACCACTGGAAGCCTGACACTGCCCGTGTGTCAGGAATTCAGAATTTGTGTCTGGAATTCAGGCAACACCTATAAATCTGGTGACTTTAATGTCAACCTGAAAACACGCCCTGTCTGGGAGACTCAGACGTAATCAGTGTTTCTAAATTGATATTGTAAAGGAAGGATAAATTGGCTCTAACAAATGGCTGTGTGAGAGGACAGAGGAAGCTGTGCTCATGTGACCTGCAGGGTAGGAAGGAAGGGGAGGGCGGAGGCTTCTGAGGGAATCTGCTGCACAGCACACCAGGGGAACGGCCTACTCCCTACACCAGCTCACAGCACAGGATGGAGGTGTGCTCTTAATGCAGCCTGTCTACAATGTCTCATGGAAGAAATATCTTGTGTCACGAAAGACAAAACGCATCTGCTTTCCTGATATAAAACAACATAGTAGGACTTGGGACATTTCTCCGAGAAACAAATTTATTTTGCATGGATGAAAACACTATACAATAAATGCCCAGATGAAGTGAGTGAGTTAATTTTACTTCTAAGACAAGCCACCATTCATATGTCTAAATGGAGACTTCAGATCTGTGTGCAGCTCTCTTCTGCTGGAGGCCACAGGTCAGTGTGCTGCACATTCTTTTTGTGTGAGCTGCACTTAATCTGTTTTCTCCACACCAGACTCAGCAGTTTAAGGAGGACTGTGCAAAGGAAGGTGTAGCCACAGAAGAGGAGGAAGATGGAGCTGAAAGGTCCTTTTCCGGACAGAAATGTAGCTCAGGCTAGTGTGAGGTAGCAGAATGGTTTGATGCATAGAGCAGAAGACTCCACCTTCAGACACAGCTGGACGTTGGCGCTCGGGCCCTGAGGGCATCACTGTCTCCTCATCCCCTCATCCCTCTACGTAGATTCTGTCCTCCTGGTGAGCACTGTGCTTCAGAGTCCTGTCTCCATGCTACAGCTGAGGGCCTCTGCCATCTGGAGATCTGCTCTTTGATCAGATGTAAACAAGATGATGCTCCCAGCACCACACATGCTGCACGCTGAGCTAAACTGATTTTTTTTTAAAGATTTATTTATTTCATGTACGTGAATATACCATTGTTGTCTTCAGACACAACGGAAGAGGGCACTGGATCCCGTTCCAGATGTTTGTGAGCCACCGTGGGGTTGCTGGGAATTGAACTCAGGGCCTCTGAAAGAGCAGTCAGTATTCTTAACCACTGAGCCATCTCTCCAGCCCCGAGCTGAACTGATCTTTTGGCCTCCTTTCTCCTCTTGTTTTGAAGGACAGGAATACAGAGGTGGTGCCTGCAAACAGAGCAGCCATGCTGTCAGAAGAAGGTGGAAGTTACAGCCGAAGGGCAACACTACTGAGCTGAATGGGGAGTTTGCTTTCTTGGGGGTGTCTGGAATCATGCAGAAAGAGAGAGAGAGAGAGAGAGAGAGAGAGAGAGAGAGAGCTGCTCGTCTCTAACCAGTTTGCTCGGGTGGGAGGGAGCATCACCATGAAGACTGGGTCCTCACAAGAACCTCACTGGTGACCCCTCCCAGTCTATGTAGATGGGAACAGCCAGTGGGAGTGAAATTCCATGGCGTCTATGTCCCATCGGTTAAGCACATTTACTGCAGCAAAGACTGATTAGAGGGGAGAGGGGACATTTTCCCCAGCTAACAAGGTCTTCTACTTATTCAAAGAACTGTGGGAATACTGACAGTTTCTCAGCCCGACTTGAGAAATATTGATGAAATGCTGACCTTTCCAGATAAGAGCAAGCAGTTCTCAGGAGCAAGCTAGAAAAAAAAAAAAAAAAAAAAAAAAAAAAAAAAAAAAAAAAAAAAAAAAACAACAACAACAAAAAAAACCAAACAGAACTCGAACTCAGTACCTTCATCCTAAGTCTGAAGGGCCATGCGAACTCACATTCCTTTCTATTTAACCCTACTCTGCCCAGGTCAGGACTGTTGGTGGAAGGACCTACACAAAGCAGAAATGAATTACGTTAACACATCCTTTTCCTCTTTGTGACCAGAGTGACTAAGTGTCGTGGTGGAGCTATGTCCCCTCAGTAGTATCCCAGCAAAGATATTGCCAGGCCTTCTGGAAACTTGGGAACATCCGCCTTCTGACTTCCCAGGGATTCCTGAGAACATCATATATTTGAACATCACCCCTTGCCTTTGATAAGTCACTCATAATTAGTTACTACTTTAGCTATATCTTATGTTCCAGAGAGCTACCGGAGCTGTGTGATGTTACTCAGGCTGCCCCAGCCACCATTTCCAATGGACGTAGTGAGAACTGCACCTTTAACACTAGCAAATAGTGGCACCGATATATCCCGGCAATGGTGTGAGTTAATCTTTAGATATATACGTGTAGACTGAAAGATGTGTTTTTGAGTGAGCCAGTCACCCTGTGAGTTTTTAAAGAAATGTTTGCTGTTATAAACGCATTCACGGGAGAAGGCCTTGGAGAAGACAAATGTGTCCTCGTGAGAAAACGTGTCTTCTTCCCACCCCATGTCCTTACTCATGGAATCCAGTGTTAGAGCAGACAAAAGGAAGGGAATCATTGAGAGGCGCTGACGATGAAAAAGAGATGACTGACCCAGGCCAGAAACCATCGTGACTCGGCGTTCTGACAGACTCCTGACTAACCGCCATCCCTGACAAATGCTGTATTTATTGTGCTGGTGTTAGGGAAACATCAGTTCATGTCACTGAGTAATGTGCTTTTTATAAAGACAAATAAAAGAAGAACACAAGGTGTACTGGCTGATTTTGTGACAATTTGGCACAAGCTGGAGTTATCACAGAGAAAGGAGCTTCAGGTGGGGAAATGCCTCCATGAGATCCAGCTGTAAGGCATTTTCTCAATTAGTGATCAAGAGGGCAGGGCCCCTGTGGGTGGTGCCATCTCTGGGCTGGTAGTCTTGGGTTCTAGAAGAAAGCAGGCTGAGCAAGCCAGGGGAAGCAAGCCAGTAAAGAACATCACTCCATGGCTTCTGCATCGGCTCCTGCATCCTGACCTGGTTGAGTTCCAGTCCTGACTTCTTTCAGTGATGAACAGTAATGTGGAAATGTAAGCTGAATAAACCCTTTCCTCCCCAACTTGCTTCTTGGTCATGATGTTTGTGCAGGAATAGAAACCCTGACTAAGACACAAGGCAAGTTTTTAAATGGGGGCAGCATATAAATAAAATAATTACTGCTACTTCATTGGAAGGGAAGGCATAGAGCTCATTCTGAGCAAGGTGCACACAAGAGAGCCTTAGACACGGCAAACAGGGACTCCAGATAACGATGCTTAGAGTCATTCATGTGACCTTGTCAGATTGTGTTAATATGATAGGAGCCCGCGTGATGAGCCAACTGAAGACGAGCAAGTAAAATAATGAGCCACATTCTCTACTATCCCCAAGCTATGCCTTTATTAGTTGCTGTGAAATCCGAGGAATATGTCACCCTTGATGTGAAAGAAAAGGGTCATCAGAACATTTCAAATCAGCCTGGCCAGCAGTTTNAAAAAAACTACCATTTTGCTGAATTGCTTCATTACGTTTCCTGGTACAGAGAGCATTTCCTTCCCNTCTGGGGAGATGCTGGTGCTGTTCTGCTTAGAGCTACATGACGATAGTTCCTGGGAATGAGGACATGGCTTGGTACGCCTGCTTCTTCCTCAAAGCCATCTTCTGAGCAGGCATTCAGACGGCTGAGAGCTTACCTACTCCCTCAGCTCAGCACTGAGACACCGCCTTTCCCCCCTCACATCTCATGTCTAGGATGCAAGCCTTTCAGATCCACCTGTACCCACCCTCGGTTCTCTGTGCCAAGCACCTGAGCGTCCGCTCACACTCTCTGCTTCCTGCTATCTGGTTACCTGTTGCTATGGCTCCAAAGATTCCTGTTACGTGTNGGGTGAATTACTGGTCCCTCACGGACCCTTCAAAGTCCTTTACAACCCAGCTCCACTCCTTTCCCTGGCTCATAACACCTGATATACCCTCCCTTGACTCTTTGATGTTCAAATATATGACTGGTTACTCACCTGAAAACTTTGGCACCTGCTGCTCGCGATGACTAGGCCATTCCCTCTCTCTCCACATGCCTCCTTCCCTCCCCATCTCTACATAAGCATCCCTTCGGCAGTTGTCCTTGNCCTCTGGTCCTAATGGTCCTTCTTGGATATTCTTTCTCGTGCTTGCTCATTCTTTTCACTATAGGAAAAAATAAATTAATACATATATTGGCTTTCTTGTGTGTTTAGTATTGTCTTCTCTGCTAGATAGATTTTTTTTAAGAAACCAATAATAAATCCATTCTGGTGTTTTAAGATGTGGTTTGGATTCTGCACAGGATTCTGTTCCATTTCTCTAAACATCATTTGAGTGAATCCATGGTGTGGAGTCCTAAGCTGCTACAGAATCGGATGCCCGTGGAAATGGAGGACTTATCTTATGTCAAGACCTCGTTTCTCTGCACACAGATTACAGAATGATCTGCTTACTACTTTTGCATTTTAAGGAAATCTGGACGCTGGAGAGAGAATGATATCCATTGTGAAGACTGGAGCCTGATGTCAGGTGGAATGACTTGTCAGGGTTGCACTGTATTAAGCTTAGTTCTTTGGGAATCTAAGCGAGTAGTGGTTTTCATAGCAATGACCTGTTATATAAATGCTGTTAAAGTTTAACTCATGTTTGTCCCTAGCACCAAACAGAGTTCTGATCCAAATAGATGGAAGTGTGAGAAGCAGGGTGGCAGCTTTCACGTCCCGAGCAGCTTGCCGCTGTCTCCAGCGTCAGAGGTCTTTAGAAATAGGAGATGGAACTTTCTCCTTAAAGGAAGATGTCAGAGCCGGAGATTCTTTTCCTTCCAAAGAAAGAAACAAGGAAGAAAAACCAACAAGTTTCTCTTGGGAGATAGATTCCTACAAGGAGCAGTTCTGCCCCGCTGAATCCTTACCCATGGTTGGATGAACCTACTATATATTACTTACCTGGTTGGTGGCTCAGCGTCCAGAAACCTGACAACAAGCAACAAGTGGAGAGACAGCTCGGTAGCACGCTGAGATTAACGGCAGCCCCCACTGCCCTTTTCTATTTACTAATCTATTTCTCCTATTGTCATCTACTTTAGAACCTGTCAGGCAAACCTCTGAAATCTCTCTCCCCTTCGCAGCAGGCCAGGCTATACGCTTCCTCTGGAGATGGCAAGCAGTAGGCTGTAGGGAAAAAGTCACACAAGCATGAGATGCGCATGCTCCGTTTTTATTTTGCTCTCCCAGTGAGTAGATGCTGCTGTGGGCGGGGCCTTCAGGAATGATGAGCTCCAAGATGAAAGGGTCCTCGGTGCTGAGCCAATGTGGACAGGAGTGCTATACACCAAAGAACTACAGTTGTTCTAACTGCTGTTTCTATGGTAGACCAACCCTGGAGAGTCCTAAACTGTCATCTTGCAGTGCCCAGCCCGACCTCTTTCTAACAAGAACTCCCATGATCACTTTGGGCCTACCTGGACAATCCAGAGTAAGAGAATACTCATTTTAATCATATATGTATAGCTCCCTTTGCCACTTCAAAATTATATCTGGACAGGGGTCAGGGAATTGGTGTAGGTTTCTTCTTATAACGCATATAACAGCCTTGTACCAGTTCTGGCTTGTGCTAATGTAATATAGTCACATGATATTGCAGCATCTTTGTTTTTGTTTTTAATCAAAATGCAAAGTTGCTATTCTATGTTTGTCAATGAAGTCAGCAAGATTCCTACCAGCTATTCGGCAAAGCGATTTAACAGTTGCTATGCTATAGCGATTAGGTCAAAGACATAACTTTACCAGCCATTCTTCTAACTAGAATCCTGTGTCTTAGATCAATACTTAAGCATAAAATCTCAACATCACACCAGACTATATTATATTCAGAATTTACTTTAAACTACAAGTATAATTCCATGAAACAGTAGTCTTTAAACATTTTATTAAGACTTTCTTGCCACAGCATTTAATTGTACTGTGTTTATTGTTCTTTAGTGATGGGCAGAATCCTTCAATATCTTGCATCTGGGATGCATTTAAATTGAGGAATTAATTTTGAATATCTTATCAAGGCAATGTAAATAGTTGAAAGAGTTGTCTGTCAATTTTAGTAGGTAGCAGCTGAATGATGATCCAGATTCAGATTGAATTACTTTAAACCAGAGCATGTCAGTTTGGCTCATACAAATTATGATGTTCTTGGATTTTTAAAATCTTGCTCTGAACACACACAACTCTTTGAATAATAGTTATCACTAAGGAATGAACTTTTCTATTTTTATGTGCTCTTGAAGCATTGATATATTTATTTGCTCTGTAATAACTGTCAAAGTATTGTCCAACTGGGTCATTTGTTTTCCATTACGTACAGTTTTTTTTATATTCATTTATACTGTTTTATTTGTTCCTTTCACACAGTAAAGAGTATATGAAATGAAGACATATGCTTGTGTTGGCCAAGGTTACGTTGGAGAAGGAAGTGCTTTCCCAGATGGTAGTATTGAGAGGAGCTGCCATGGGTCTTCCTACACATCTTGAGGAAGTGGAGTCGGCAGCTCTGTGCCCTGATTCTTCTTACCCCACCCCCACCCCCCAACTCACTTCTCAAGACTAATTATGGATCTTTCAATTCTGAAAACTTGAAAGAATCACATGGCCAATCCCCCAGTCTCAGACCTTCCTCCAGTTCTCCTGTCTACCTGGACTTCTGCATCACTTGCTAGGGTCAGGACTCTTTCATTAAGGAAGCCTCTCATAGGATAAAGCTGACTTACAGATGCTTCGGGCTTCCTCTCTGTTCTTGATATTTCTACTCATCCTTTCCCCAGGGTAAGCAGGACAAACTAATTCAAGAGACTTTAGAGTATCATTCGTATAACACTGTCTTCCTACTTGAAATATGCAGGCTCCAGCCTAAAATAGAGCTTTCATCAGAACCTGACCATGCTGGAATACTGAGCTTGAACTCAAAGCCCCAGAATGTTGGACAACTAATGGTGAGGTGCTCAGCCTCAACCGAAACATCTACAACTCAGCCTCAGCACCTAAGACTTGGGGCACATCATAGAAGAGAGGTTGGGAGGATTGTAGGAGAGAGAAGACCAGCAAGTCTACTGTGTGATTGTGGCTCATAGAAATATCAGAGAGGCTACACCTATGAAGTCTCTTCAACATGGCTGCTTAAGCAAGTCCTGAACAGTGATGACATCAATGGATATTCTAGCATAGACGGGAAAAGCTAACAGGGCCTCAACCCTAAACAAAGAACTACAGACAACTAATGACCACTGAGAGAAGAATTAGTATCTCCCAGGGATGAGCCCCAAACTGTCTATCTAATGCCAAGTGGTTCATCCTAAAATCATACACACATAACCAACACTAAATAGACTCATCAGGTTGAATTTATACATTTACATAAATATAACAATAGTAATAACAGAAAAAGAGGCCATCAGTTTGAGAAGGGGGAAGGAAAGGACATGGGAGAGGCTGGAGGACAGGGAAAAATGGAAGGGAGAGATACTGTAATTATATTTTAATTAAAAATAAAATGAAAATGTGAAAGATTTGAAATATTTTTATAATTTAACTGCCATAGATCGTCAGGAAGTTAAGTCGTCCTTTTGTGTAGAAAGAGACTGAATTTTCAACTGATGCTCGTTGCTGTTTTTAAGAATTCCCTTGATGCTTCCACTTCCACACTGCTCGATGTTGATGAGTCCAGATTTCAAAAAATAAATTCAGTTCCAGCATGGGAGCTTCTACGGCTGCATTTTTCTGCTCTAAAGAGAGATGACTTTACCCCCTCCCTCCGCTACTGATGTGTACTGGAATCAGAGTGGGGAAGCATGTGCTGATAACGATGATGACTGAGAACGATGATGGCGATGATGATAATGGCGATGATGATAATGGTGATGATGATGGTTACATTGACAATAGCTACCGCTTTACATCTCACTTTCATGTGCTGTCTGCTGCCTCTATCATCTACCATCCTTTCAATGATATGCAAGTTAAGTAGTATGCAGCAAGTTAAGCAAGTTCAGTACTGAAGGTAGACACCAGGACCCACACATGCTAAGCAAGTGCTCTATTCCCGAGCCATGGCCATAGCTCCCATTCCTTTTAAAGAACCGAGAATCAGAAATGTGCAGAATGCAAGGGCAAAGGCTCAGATCCAAACTTGGCTCTGGCTGTCCCAAAAGCCATAGGTTCAAATCTCTCTGCTGTACTCTAGAACACTCCTGACATCTTCAAGGAATTTCACAAAGGTAACTGAGTTGTGGGAGTGCTAGGAAACAAGACAATGGCTCTGTCCACTTTGAAGTATGAGGGTCAATTCACCTTGCTGAGACCCTCCTCATACATAAAATGAACTCTCTTCTCCTCCTCCTGTTTCTCCTCCCCTTCCTCCTCCTCCTCCCCTTCCTCTTTCTCTCCTCTTCCTCCTCCTCCCTCTCCTCCTTCTCCTCCTCTTTCTCCTCCCCCTTCTTCTCCTCTCCATCCTCCTCCCCTTCCTCTTCCTACTCCTCTTCCCCCTCCTCTTCCTCTCTTCTTCCTCCTCCTCTTCCTCCTCCTCTTCCTCCTCCTCTTCCTCCTCCTTCTGCGTCTCCTCCTCCCCCTCCTTCTCTCTCTTTTCCTCACCCCTCTCCTCCCTCCCTCCCTGTTCTGACTTGAATCAGCACATTCCTGTGTGTGGTTATAAACATCCACATACAGGAACTTGCTATATGATGTTTAAAGTGAGCCCGCAATCTATCAAAGGCATTTCTTTTTCACTTCTTTCTTTCTTTCTTTTTTTTAAGATTTATTTATTTATTTATTATATGTAAGTACACTGTAGCTGTCTTCAGACACTCCAGAAGAGGGCGCCAGATCTCGTTACGGATGGTTGTGAGCCACCATGTGGTTGCTGGGAATTGAACTCAGGACCTTTGGAAGAGCAGTCAGTGCTCTTAACCGCTGAGCCATCTCTCCAGCCCTTTCCCTTATTTCTAGAGAGCATTCCTCAGCTGACTTCCAAATGGAGTGTGCTTTAAAACACTGCTCTGGCTGTTTTAACTACACTAAGGAAGGAACTGGAGACTGATATATTATCCCAGCATAATTTGTTTCCTTGTAATGAATCAGACCCAGCTGGGAATATGATAAATTTAATTATAATTGACTTTGTACAGGTATGGCCTGTCATTTACATATTCATTGCGTCTCGTAAATTTTATCCTTAATAAATTGAGTGATAAAACTGAGGATAAACCAAAGCACAAGAAGGAGTAATAGCCAGTTTGTCTTCTGTTGGAAGATGAGCTGGCCTCTGGATGAGGCCTTCTACTTACATAAACTTCTCAGACCTGGACCAGTTCTCAGCAATGTGTGGTCCCCTTAATCATAAGCACCCGTTTCTTTCTTTGGTGAAATCTTCATGGTATTTTCAGCTACCGACAGCCACCGCTAAGTGCGTTGAACAGTGAGGCAGTCCACTGCCTGTACTCTGGTGGTGCAGCATGTTTCCAGCTCTGGTGTCAATGACTGCTCTGTGAGTTGTGGGGAGCCAGGCTCTATGTCTAAGTCACAGCTCAGGTCTTCCTAGCGCTGTGTCCCTGTGTCCGTGGAGGCAGAGGCTGCTAGGACCTGGGGCTCTGGCATTCATTATTCACACCCCATCACAGGAGGACAGTTCCTGGGAGAATGAGAAAGGCTTCTCTTCAGCTGCTCCACTTTTCATGTGGGGTGGTGCCGTCTGTGCTCCGCGTTTACATGTGGCTGCCTTTTCTTTCTCTATTTTCTGCTTTCTGTTTCTTATTCTCTTCCGTCTGTGTTCTTGGTTTTCAGTTTCTCTTCCCTGTCTGGACTTGTAAGTCAGATCTCACCCTGTTTCTCTGAATATTTTGGTTTTCCCTCATTTAAGAAAGTAAGGATTGTGCTCTTGTTCCAAGTTCTGTTCTAAAGCTATAAAACAGCTAATGTTCTATATTATTGTGATTTCTTAAACTGTCTTGATGTTTCCTGTGACTTTACCTTTGACCTACGTGTAACTGTTTGGTCAATAAACACCTGAAGCTGAGGTATTGTCAGGTGTGGGTTTTGTTTATTTGTTTGTTTCCTGCTGTAGTCAGTAATTATACAGTATGTAACATTAATCTTTTAAATTAGTAAAAGACATGCTATGATCTAGCAATAATGTTTCTGCACATATGTCCAAAGATGATGATATCAGCATGCCCAAGACACATCTGTATTCCCATACCTATTGTACCATTATTCCGTCCAGAAATAAAAACAATCTAAGTTGCCAATAAGTGACGAATGGGTAAAGGAAATGTGAATTCTATCATAATGAAATACTACCCAACCTTCAAAAAGGATGAATCCTATTCTTTGTGTCCACGTGGTTGGAGATCACAATGTTACATACCATAGGATGGCTCAGACAGAGAGAACCTCATGGCCTCATTTGTACAGAACCTCAAACACTGATCCCACAGAACTTGTGGGTGAAATGATGTCCCCCAGATGCTGATGAGATGGACAGAGGAGGAGGAGGATGAGGAGAGTGTCCCCTCTGTGCACTAAGTCATGGCTAGACACAAGCAAGGAGGTGTGTTGTGCTATTGCACAGTAGGATAATATATAAATAATAATGACCCATATGTCTCAGAAGATATGTCTCACCTCTCCACTCCTCCACCCCTCCACCCTGCACCTCTCCACATCTCTACCCCTCCATTCCTCCACACAAAAACATTAAAAATAAAATAAATCTTTTAAAGGTTATATATATATGATTGTAAACTGAAAACTGTACAAGGTGGTGGTGAGCACTGGAGTGCCCCTCCCCAGCCTCACTGTCTTCAGAAAATTTAAGCATCTGACTCTCTGAGCCTAGATACTGGAAAAGGTCAAAGCTAGCTGTCTGCTAAGAAAACAGGCATGGAGGCAGAGGCAGGCGAGTTTCTGAGTTCAAGGCCAGCCTGGTCTACAGAGTGAGTTCCAGGACAGCCAGGGCTACACAGAGAAACCCTGTCTCGAAAAACCAAAAAAAAAAAAAAAAAAGAAAGAAAACACGCATTTGGAATGAGTGGTGAGAAGGAACATTAACCCATCTCTAATTCAGCATGCCCAATCTGACCTTTTAACCAATGCATGCTCTATTTGCCAAAATTGTAATAACACAACTTGAGGTGTCCTATAAAATTTATATATTTTTTGCCCTGATCTCAAAACTTTAAGATTTCTTTTTGTAAACATTTATAGCTGTGAAAACCTGACTACTGGACATTTTTGTTAAACTTAAAATCCTAATTTATATTAATGGATTATATGTATGCATTTTGAGTGAATAAAGCAGACACACAAAAGACACACAGCCTACTCCCAGTATCGATGCTATGAACAGCAACATCAATAAACTTTACAGAACATTGCTGTTCTTTATGGGATGCCGAGGAGAGATGATTTATTGCTTAGCGTTTGATCACAGATGTTGCCTGAAAAATTTAAGAGACTAATCTTTGCTCTGCGGATTTTAGACTTATTTCAGCAACATGAAAACAGCAGAACTTAACAGAAGACAGAATGCCCGTTCACAGGAGAGATGTTGTTTAAAGGGTGTTTAACCCTACCGTGTTCGGAATGTAATTATGAAAAAATGAGCAGTACAGTGTGTCTCTCAAGATGAATGTTTGATTTGAAAAGTACTTACTAGGAGTACACATTCAAGGCTGTCTTCGTCAGAGTAGCCAACACCTTGACACAGGTGGAAATCTATGCCAAGGAAAAGATTGTTTTGATGGAACAGCAGATTCATCTCGGCCTTTGCAGTCCTTCGCTAGGTTCATCGTTGCTCTCTGTCCTGTTGATGTGTTACTAGTAAGTCTATAGCACTGGTGAGTACAGGCTTCGCTCCACACGCCCTGTGCTAGCCTCGTACGTGTGTGTGATCTGCTGGGACCACTAGTTCTGACACCTACAGGCATCCTTATTAGCTTAGTCATTTGTAAGTGACTTAGTCACAAATGACTAAGGGACAAATGATTCTAACAAAACATCTCAAAGCAGATGATTCTCTTTTTCCAGTATACATGTTTTTATTTTATTATTGAGATTTTATTTTATTAATGCCATTTCCTCCCTCCAAACCTTCCTGTATATCCCCCCTACCCCCAATCTCCTTCAAACAAGCCATGGATTTAAAGATCAGTTCTTAAATATGAGAAATCGTTTTCATACAGACTTTGAGGCTGGAATGCTCAAGATCAAGTCCGAGCCAGGTCTGGCATCTGGTATGGGAATGTCCCCTATAGATGGCTTTGCCTAGGTGTCCTTGCAGGGTAGAAGAGTGTCAGTGTGGACCCTCTAGTTTGAGGAGTGACCCTGGTAAGAAGGATGAACAGCGCCTAATCGACTGAGGAAAACTGTTACATGCTGGGCCACCTCTCAGCTTAGCTATAGTATATTGTTTAATATTTTTAAAAGGGAGGGTTGATTATAGTGCTATGTCAGTTTTTCATGACTGTGACCAAACTCCTAGAAAAGCTAAAGAAGGAAGGAGTTATACTGACTCACTGTCTAGAGCAAGTTCTGTTCATTCTGAGGAAGGCACAGCAGCACACCTTTCTTCATAGTGGTGGGGATGTGAGCTCCCCCTAAGGCTTGCCTGTGGCTCTCTACATCTGCTCCCATCAGTTGCTGGATGAAACCTCTCTGATGATGAGTGGGCTAGGCACCAGTCTGTGAGTGTATAGCACAACATTGTTAGGAATCATTTTTATACATGGCTTTGGTTCACTGGAATGTGGAGGCATGGCTAATGGCTATGTGTATGGTGGTGGTGGTGGTGGAAATGTGAGTCTAAGGCTTTTCACATAATGGTGGATCAGGCAACAGTGACCAAAACCAGGGCCACATATTACTCTCAAAGGCTCCCCTTGGTGACCTGCTTCCACCAGTCAGGTCCCACCTTCTATAAGTTCAATAGTCTGCCCCCAAATGCCACAGGTTAGGGAAGAAACATTCAACAAAATCCTATTGGGGTCCTTTCTATTTAAACAACAACAAAGGTTTGTGTCTCTTCATAATAAGGTGACAGGAAGGCTTATTATGTCTGTTTGTCATCCTAAGTCTTACCACACAGATGATCTAGATGCACTGCAAGGTCCAGAATGTTAATAACACATGTCCGTATGGACAGAAGGACGTGTCACCAAACTTTATACATGTCTGAAAGTTTGTTAAAAACAAAATAAAACAAAACAATTGACAACGCTTTTGCTAGACTGGCTAGACTGTTCTACGGAAACTCTTTTGGAGTTTGTAAGACATCAACAACATATTAGGCATTGTCTAATCCCCTTTGTGGTGGTTTGAAATGCTTGGCCCAGGGAGTCACACAATTAATCAGCCTTATTGGAAGAAGTATGTCACTTTTGGGGGTGGGCCTTGAGAACCCCCTAGCTATTTGGAAGACAGTCTTCTCCTAGTGGTCTTCAGATCTGTAAGCCATCCCTAATTAAATGTTCTTTATAAGAGATGCTGTGGTCATGGTCTTCCTAATTAAGAGACCCATGGAATTTTTTTTTGTCAAATTTTAAATCCTCACTAGAATTAATAACCCATAATGAAACTGATGCCTTTGAGGTAGGAAAGTCTATTCGTATTGGCGCTTTCAAGGGTCTATTAGTATTCTCTAATTGTGTTCATCTGACCTTGCTCATTATGTAAACTTGACATCTTCAGCCCTAACCCAGTCCTGCCTTGTTGCTCCTGAATGCTTTCCAAGATTATAAAAATGATTTTTTTTCATGTTTTATCATGTTACTTCTCTATCTCAATACATATTGTTCACAATTTAAAAAAAAAAAGATGAAAGAAGAATGTGACTCCCATTATGAGACAAATCACAGCCCTGATCCGGCTCTGGTAGTTAATGCTATCTTCCCATCTTCTGCACAGGAGGTGATTTGAGGCAGTGTCTTAGTCAGGGTTCTATTCCTGCACAGACCTCATGACCAAGAAGCAAGTTGGGGAGGAAAGGGTTTATTCAGCTTACACTTCCACACTGCTGTTCATCACCAAAGGAAGTCAGGACTGGAACTCAAGCAGGACAGAAAGCAGGAGCTGATGCAGAGGCCATGGAGGGATGTTTCCTACTGGCTTGCTTGCCCTGGCTTGCTCAGCTTGCTCTCTTATAGAACCCAAGGCTACCAGCCCAGGGATGGTACCACCCTCAATGGGTCCTCCCATCCTTGATCACTAATTGAGAAAATGCCTTACAGCTGATCTTATGGAGGCATTTCCTCAAGAGAGGCTCCTTTCTCTGGGATCACTCCAGCTTATATCAAGTTGACACACAAACCCAGCCAGTACAGGCAGGGTGTGTTTTCTGCTGCCACTGCTATTCTTCTGAATCCCAGCAGAGGTCTTTGTTGTTGCTGTGGTGGTGGTCTTTATTCTAATTTTTTATTAATTAATTTATTTACATCCTAAACACTACCCCCCCAGTTGCCCCTCCCAGAGTCCCTCTCTCCATTCCCCTCCCATTCTCCTCTGAGAGGGTGGGGACCCACTGGGCATCTGCTGCCCCCTCCCTCCTGGCACATCAAGTCTCCAGCAGAGGTCTTTGTAAATGCATGAACCAGAGACAAAAAGGACAAAGTAGTTGGACTAGAAGTGGCAGGAGTGGTAGATAGGGCTTTGCTGGAAAAGAACACTCGGGACCTCACATTGAGTATGTCCAGGATGACATCAGTCAGATGTCCTGGAGACTGTCTCTGGCTCTCAGAAAACTGTGGAAGAACCTCCCAGTTCTGACTCGGCATCTCAAGCAGCCTGAGGGACTGTATGAGTTTATCCATCGTTGTTTGCCCCCATTTCTTCGAGACTTTGTCTCTGTACTTTTTGGATGTTCTCATTTTATACCAATCCTTTTTGTTAGTGATGAATTCTTGTTTGCTGAACTACTATGCTGTTTTGTTTTTCATGTATTTATTTATTTTTTTACATATTATCCCAACCTCATGTTATCTGCCATATTGACTGCCATACATGTTGACTAATAAGAAGTCTGAAATACAAAACACTAAACTTAATGCTATATAGTCCTCAAAAGTCCTGACTTTTATCTTATGAGCCTTTTCCTTGAATTCTCCCCTTCAGGTCTAATTCAGCAACAACTGAATTGCAAAATTGGCTCTCCCTCCAGATTTATAGGCTATAAATCTAAGGCTATGTTTCTAAAACAACCTAATGTTGTCAGTTCTTAGGCTCAAAACTAGAAAGTTGTGAACACATAAAATCTATAAATCACAGTGACCACATGAACCCATAAACATGTTTATAGTTGTAGTATATTAAAATTTATTCTTCATAAATCAAGCATACTTATCATCTAGAGTCTAAACCACCATCATTGTCTACCACCCTAAATCACTTCGAGTCAGGCTCAAACCCAAAGAAGCTTCAGAAGTTGGGCTGTCTAGAATTAGGGAGAATAAAGTAGGTTTGCGCTTGTGATAACCCTAAGAGTCTCATTTTGCTCAAAATGGCTAGACTTATTTCTTGTTGGCACCACTGGCCTAAGATGGGACATCGCAGATGTTCTGTCCCCACTGTCACACATTTCACATGTCACACACCAGCTCACATCTCTTCAATTGACAATCGAGGCAAGAAGGGGCAAGGCAAATTCAAAGATGGGGTCTAAAATCAGTGGGCCATATTCCAGCAAATGAGTCACAGTCTTTGAAATATTATTACCTGTTGTAACACATTTTGCTTCCCTCCAACAACCAAATGACCAAGGAAAAGTGGCTATAACCACTTTTGAGAAGAAACTCAAGTCAGGTGGGTTCTGGGAAGAAGTTGTTAAAGATGCATGTTCATGGATCACAGAATAATGTTGTTGTGAAGAATGCATGTTGCTGAATAATCTATTGTCAGCACTAAAACTGGATAGATATCTGCCCTCTGTGCTGTTAGAATCTAATTGATAACCCTAAGTTAGTTCCATCTGGACTGCTCTTAACTCTGATTGCCCCAGCCCTATGGCCATGATTTTAATTAAGATTCTTACCCCATTGTGTCTTCTCTCTCTACCTTCCTCTCTACCTTCATGGTCACCTGACATCCCAAGCCCCGCAACCTCAAACCCCACCGATGTCTCTTCTTCCTAGGTATTGGCAGTCAGTATCTTTATTTAACCAATAGTTTTAAATTAGGGAGCAAGACCACATTGTATGTGTGGATTCTCTCATTCCTGGGAGCAACCAGGCCTTGGGGCCAGTATTTATCGTTACAATACATATTTATTTTGTACTTATTATATTTGTTATGTATTTATTATGTATTTATCATTACAATATATATGAAAAGATCAAATCTCTCAGTTTGGAGAGGAATTTGAGGGTAACTAAATTAAATTCCTATAATGTATGAGCTTCAAGTCTTTGAGTAGCCCAGGTAGAGACCTGTAAGTCTAAGATTCCAGTGATGTGGGTGAAATCATTAGTTCCTAAGGGTTCTGACACTGCCCTGGAGGTTCTGCTAAGGAGAGATTGACTCTTGAGAAATGAGCAATCTTGAATCCCTAGCATAAAGCCCACTTTTTATGATGTAGAGTTCTTCTTCCATACTGCTCGACTCATTTAGCTAAATTGTTCCTCATGTTCATGATGGGAGTTTTTGCCATTCTTGTGTAGTAATTTGGTTTTGGTGTGAAGATAAGTCTGGCTTCAAGAAGCAGCTTTGTCTCCTCTTCTGTTTTCTGGAGGTGGCATAGGATTGGTAGAATTCACGAGTAAAGAGCTGGAAGCCTGGATCTTTATTCTGTGAGATGTGTGAAGCTCTGAGCTGCACTTCCTTAGTAGTTGCATGGAAATTCGAACTATGTACTTCATGCTCTTTGGGTTTGTTCCTTTGGAGAGCTTGTGCTTGAACACAAAGTTATATAACTGGAGCGGTGTAAAGCATTCCTTACTCTGCAGATAGACAGTGAGTCAGCAGCGCTGTTGGCCAGTCCACTTTTGATAGCACCAGTCTGTGTCTTCCTTTTTATCCCCCTCATGTCCTTATTGCTTTACAACTCAAAATCTTATATGAAAGGCAATCCTTCTTTGTCCCTATGGTTGTTCTTAGCGCTTTGCTGCTTGTTGCCGCATTGATCTCTATTTTCGTAGGATTACTTTGGGTTTATTCTACTCCTTTTTCTTAAATCAACATCTCAGATTTCTAGGACTTTCATTCTTTTGTAATAAGGGATCCATTTGTTGCTGTCAATTTCCCTCTCAGCTCTGCCTTGGCTGCCCCGGAGGAATTTTGATACGCTGTGTTTTTACTGTCATTCACTTCCATGTATTTTGTCCCCTTTGTAAATTTCCTTTTTATATATGAATGGTTTAGTAATGTGCCCCTCCCCCAGCTGCAGCCAGTTTCCCGGGGCTTTCTGTCTTTCTGTTGCTGACTATAGATTGATGCCACTTTGCTGGGAGCACGAACTAGACGGTTCCAATTCTTTTGCATTTGCTAAAGGCTGTTTATTGCTGAGGAACTGAACTATCTTAGGATGTTTATAGCTCAAAGAGAGTGAGCACCATTGTTCTGGTGTGGAGCACGCTGTGTTTGCGTTCCCGTTCTGATGGATGGCAGTCTGCTCCTGTGTCTTTCCCTTTGATCAGTCTAACAAGAGCTCAGAGGCAACTCCTCATGTCTCCAGCTTACATGTGGATGCTTAAACAACATTTTAACATCTTAAATATCACACTGTAAGAATCTGGGTCTTATTAAATTTGTTTTTTAGTAGGCGTACCTTGAACCCACCTCAGCAGGGAAAGATGTGCCAGTCAATGCTCCTGTGGGGGCTAGAAGGCTTCTGATGCCATGATGGGACTGGTGGAAGGGTCCACTGTTGGGTGGGTAGGAGTTCAGTCTTACAGCTAACTGGGAAAAGGACTGACATCTATGCAAAATACACCATCGTTGTTGTTAAATAGGTCTTAAAGGGTAAACCTATTTATATAAACTCTTATCTGTCAACATTAAATCTATTTTGTAGTTTTGAGAGAGCCAAAAACAGCTTCCTTCACTTCCATGAGAGACCCTGAACTCTCTGGTTTGAGCTGTGGGTTTTTCATTTGGCCTCTCTGGTGTCCAGTCCATACCCTGATGCCCAGTGATCCTCAAAGACTGTTGGCCTCCTGGCACCTCTGGTCCCTTTCCCTCATCTTTATGTGAGACTGTCATCTGGGTGGCAGAGTTCTTCACTGCCCAGTCCCTCTGAGCCCTGAGATCTCTGTGGTTTTGGTGAAGACCTTTTGTCTTCTTGGTGTAGACCTCAGGAAGTTTGTTTTGAACCTCAGCTTAAGTCTGTTAGAAGTACTGAGCTACTGTTAACAGAGTTTCCTTTGAAAGAGGATTATTGATTTTAAAAGGGGGGGGAAGAGGAGTGTGGGCACAGGAGGGAAAGGACACTGGTGGAGTGGGAGGCGTGAGAGAAAGGGCAGTGGGGTGAATGGATCACAACAGCTCGTGTACAAGTATGATACTGTCGAAAATAAAAGAGACTCTGGTCTAGATTACTTTTCCTAGGTACATCTTTTATCACAACATCTTCATTCACATAATAAAGTTGTATCCTGTGAAGACTTTACCCAACACACTAAATGCACATGAAAAGAGAGGACAAAGCCATGAAATCAGATTCGAAGTGTAATGTCTGAATCTACCCCCTCCCCAGTTTTAATCCCTACCTTCAGAGTTTGGCGGGGATTCTGGTCTAGCATCACTCTGATCCTGAACAATCCACATAAAATTCTTTCAGTCTGTAATTCCCCTTTTCTCCCTTCCATACATGTGCATGTAACAAAGGATGTGGGTTACAGTTTCAACTGTAGTCAGTTTTAAACAAAATGGAGCAAGGTGCTTTGGTGGCATGTAGATTGTTGTGAGAAATAAACAGATTTATATCTATTTCTACTCCTGGAAGTATTCAGTAAATTGGAGGGAAATAAACAAACATGATCAGGTCTCCCTGTTGGTTATCTCGCTGCTTTCCTGCAGTGTGTACAACAGTTGCAAATTACTTCAGACATGAGGACACATTCCCTGTCGGATGGGAGAGCCTGGGGATTGTAGGTTAGTCTCTCTCAACATTAACCTGATTTTGGAACGTTACACAGAAGGTTCTGGAAAGGAAGCTGCAGTCAGGGTGTGCACACAAAGATAATGAATGTTTTAGGAATCACTACATCTCAGAGCAAGAGCTTGTGGGGGGCATGCAGCTGCTGGCCCTCTCCTGGAGGTGACTGAATGGGGTGGCCATAGGTCATCAGAGCTGGCCTCATTATTTTTTATCCATTCCCTCTGCAACTGACTTTCTGCTTCTGACATGGAGAAACTCCCAAACCTTCCTGGATAATAGTGTGGGTTTTAAATCCTCAAGGAATGAAGGTGCTGTTCCGGGGTTAGCGGGAGGCAGTGTGTTCTGTAAAGTTCAGTGAGTCTGGGAAGGGGGCTATGACATGGAAATGGGAATGTACGTGAAGCCAGTACCTTATGTCCAAGTTCAGTGTGTGATGTCTCGATAGGGAATGGGTGAGATGTCATACTCTCCAGCCTGGTCCTCTTCAAAATCAAAGGAGGTATTTAAGAACAGGGATTGAGAACCCAGAGCATTGTTTTTGGAAGCTGTAACTTCCAAGATAATATTATTTATTCAAATATGTTTATCTTTATATATCCAAATATACATATATGAATACATAGCAAAATTCCTTTTTTCTAGTTAAGACCCTTTTCACTGGTACACAGGGATTCTCTTTAATCACAACATGCGGTGAAATTTTGTATTGGTAAGTGTAAAATTCTGATAATAGATCGAAAGTCAATGCTTGCAGATTGCTTGGAATTTCTGATCCTGAAACCAACTGAACACGACGTCATAGGTTATCATGGAAAAAGTAAAGTTAAATATAATTTTGAGAAATTACAAACTCACAGGATTTTGCTCTTGAAGTGAAGCCAGAAATCGTCATACTGCTTATAAAACAAAACTGTGAACATACGAAACAGAAGGTTTGTGAAATTACCACTCCACTGAGGACGTGAAAGGGAAGAAACACATCAATCATTAGACCATTCGTTGTCCCTCAAACTGCTGATCACAGTCTATATCTTGGTGCTCACTGACCTTTTTATTGAAGGAGCTTTCCAGGATCCAAGAGGCCTATGGTAGTTTGAATGAGGAATGCCCCTCCCCACCATAGTTTTAGATGCTTGACCTTTGGGTCCTCCTCCTGATGGTACCATTTAGCGGGTGTGGCCTTGCTAGAGGAAGTATGTCCTGGAGGTGATCCCTGAGGGTGTAAAGACTCTGTACTGGATTGTTCTCTCTGCTTCTGCTTCGCACTTGTGGCTGGAAGTGAGCTCTCAGCTCCCTGCTGCGGTGCTGCAGCCACCTCACCGCCGCCGCTGTTGCCCGCTCCCCCACCCTGCACCGCACCGTGTCGGTGCATCCCCACTGTGAGGCGATCGGGCCTCGTGGCTCATGACTGTGGAACTGTAAGGAAAATTAAACCCTTCCTTCTGTAAGATGCCTTGCCCATGGCATTTTACATCAGCAACAGGAAATGAACTAATACAGAATTCCGTGGTCATCATCTTTAGGTAGCGTGTATAAATGTGATCTCTAGTTCTGTGGCTTTAAGAAGCGCTCGCATAGGTTTGACCCTCGCTTTGATGCCTGTATACCTTGCCGGCTTGCCTGCTCCGACTCAGCAGTAGTCCAAAGGAAAGAGCACTGCCCCTAGAATTCTATAGGTTCAAGGTTCACCTCCAGAAGTTAGGACTTTCCCCATATCTCATGATGTCTCTAAGAGAAGGCTGCTTAGTCCTTCCAATCAGAGGGAGAATGTCATCTTTGTGGCAGTACCTCACTCCATGCCCTCATTCATGACTCCTCTGCCTGTTTCTTAAAGTGCCTTTGTTTTAGACTCTGGGGGGTGCTCTGAAGGGGGGGGCTCTGATGATCTGGTCAATGATCCACCTAGGAAGGCTCAGACCAGGATCCTTGACCTCAGTTCACCAGACTCCCTCACCTTCTACCTTTAGGAACACAGAGAAACCAGCTTGCCTCCTCCAGTGCAGAGAAGTCCTCTGGCTTTAAAGACTCAAGTGTTTCTGAATGGGTGAGATAATTAGAGTACTTCACACTCGCACATTTTGTTGAAAGCACATTGGTATGTGGCCAGACTGAGAATTCACAGACAATCTGAAATAGTTTATTGAAGTGATTGTCTTTGGGCATGTCCAGGTGTTTGAGAGATAGTTTCAATTTATTTATTTATTTATTTATTTATTTATTTATTTATTTATTTATTTATTTTGAAGAGTTCAGGGTCTGTTGAGCCTCACAGACAATAACAGGACCTTCAATTTTCTCTCTTTGCTTGTGGACATGTCACAATCTATGTGCTACAGAGAAAGGGAACTCTGGCTATACAAAGGTTAGGAGTCTTTTCTTAAGCTGAGCTTCAGGAGATAATCACAAAAAAAGTCACTGGCACAGTGGATGGTGACTGTTCCTTCATGCCTCTCTGCACATGGAAAAAGAAGAATTAAAACCGACTCACTAGAGAGAAATGCAGCCAGAAAAACCAAGTGAAAACGTTCAGAATAAACTGGGTCTATTCAATTGATTTTTCTAGGTTGGTTTTCAAATAATTTCTCCACTTGGACTCTAAGCAAAGTTGTATCAAGGCAGATCACCGTGGTAATAGACAGGCCAGTGATCAACCACTCAAGCATTATTGCTTTTAGCCAGATACTGCCATATAAATGTGGGAATCCAAACACAAAACACACTATCCGACTTCCTGTTTTTTTATTTTGTGAGATAATCTCAACACTCATCGGTTGAAATTACTGTGATCCTGGGGAAATATGATATAGTACATTATTTTTTAAATACATATTTCAAAAGTTCAACTCTACACTAAAAGAAGTACAAATAGGTGAACTCATTTCCAATAATATTTTTTATTTAGCTCAACATGGTCCAAGATATTATCACTTTTATATGTAATTCACATAAAATATGTTTCTGTTCTTTTGTAACCATTCATTTTTCAAGAAGTAGTGTGTGGCTGTGGCTGTCTGTCTGTCTGTCTGTCTGTCTTAGTCAGGGTTCTATTCCTGCACAAAACATCATGACCAAGAAGCAAGTTGGGGAGGAAAGGGTTTATTCAGCTTACACTTCCATAATGCTGTTCATCACTAGGGAAGTCAGGACTGGAACTCGAGCAGGTCAGGAAGCAGGAGCTGATGCAGAGGCCATGGAGGGATGTTTCTTACTGGCTTGCTTGCTCTGGCTTGCTCAGCTTGCTTTCTTAGAGACTTGGGACTACCAGTCACACAGCTGGATCTCATGGAGGCGTTTCCTCAAGGGAGGCTCCTTTCTCTGTGATAACTCCAGCTTGTGTCAAGCTGACACACAGCACCAGCCAGTACACTGTCACATGTTTCCATGCAGACCAGGTGCCTTTCCTGAGCTTGGTGACCACATGGAACTCTTGAGCATTTCATGTAGACAGGATAAGCTTGGGGCCGAGTCTTGTGGGTGGATTGATGTCCATATTGCTCCAGCAGGGTTCCAATGCTGTGCGTCACAGCTAAGAACACCCCCACTGATTCTCGGGTACCTCCCCTATCCCAGGTCTCTCGCTTCCTGGAGATGCCCTGTAACAGCCTCCCCATCAGTTGCAGATTTCCAGTCAGTTGATAACATTTATTTATTCGTAGGTATTTTTTAACTCTTTGAAAACAAAATACAATTACAGAATTTTTCTTCTTCACTTTCCTCCCTCCCACACTTCCCCTTCGGTTTCTCTCAAGTTCATGGTCTCTATTTTCATAGGTATTATTGCTTCTGTGTGTGTTCCTAAATATATAAAAAAAACAACCTAATGAGAGTGGGAGGGAGAAAGAGTCTTTTCCCAGGGAAGAGTCCCCAGATCGGGAATCCAATACCGAGCAGTCAGTTCTGAAATCTTATGCATACAAGCAACATTATATAGACTGAACAAATAATATTTATAAAAGCCATTTCTAGGTTGAGTATACAAAAATCTGGAAAAAGCCGAGTTTTACAAGAGACTGCATATCACAGATCACCAAGTCCACCACACCGTCAAACTCCAATCCCTTGTTTACAAAGCTTTCATCTCTGCTTCCTTCCCTGCTGGGGAGTAGGGAGCAGCCCAAAGGTGACCTTACTCCAACATGAGCACTTCTCCAGGGCTCTACCTCTGCTCAGCATAGCTATCCTTTCTAGCACACCACAAGGTGTATATATCTATTGGGTGGTTGTAGTACCTCAATATCGACAATGGACTAACTTGGTAACAGGGAAAATTACATAGGTACATATCTCACAGCCAAAATATTTAATTGAAAACAAACGTAACGTGAAAAAGTACAATGAGATTTCATCTGTGAAGTCAGAAAATTTCATAAAACATTTTTTTTTTTTTTTATGTAATTAGAGGTCAGAACCAGGTTCACCTTCAGGCCCGGTGGTACTATCTAGAGGAGATCGTGTAGGTGCTAGTTAAAAATGTCCAGCCACGGTGAGATAGCTGTTGAAACTGAGCACACACCTTAGGAATTTTGCAGCATGTGTGGGATCCCCCGTTTTGGTTTTTACCGTGAGGCTGTTTATAGCCTAGTTATTTGAATGTTTCAACATTTCCCATCATCTGTGAATAACTCTTCAGGCTGATATAAGACCTTTGGTTATTAAATCTCTGCCAATTAATCGACATAACAAATCATTCCCAAGGAAATCATGGACTTGAATATCACACAGCCACCACCAGTTAGCTCCGCGTTAACTTGATCCTCAAGGGTTGTGAAGTGCGAGTTTTAACACTCAGCAAACAGCCTTACTTCCTCTCCCATATCGGTTTTCTTCCCAACTCAGTTTTCTGGAGGCTCTGGGGGAAGTGGGAACGCAGGGCTGTGAAACAGATGCTCTCCTTGTCAGGGAGCGACGGAAGTGAAAGGCGGTGATGTGTTAGGGAGAGGCACACTTCAACCCACTCTGATTTTAATGATTTGTACGGACCCACTGCAGCGTGAGGTGTTTCCAAATTAAAACCAAAGGAAAATTCCTCACGCACAGATGCCAAACTTTCTCCAGACTGAGTAAGGTCTGGGAATCAAGAGCGCATCGCCTTGTGGGGGCTGGGGGGAGGGATGCAGTTTAGAGACACCGCTGTGTGCTTCCTCTCCAGCCTGAATCAGGTCCTTGGACAACTAGGAGATCATGGAGGCTTCACCAGCTTCTGTTCTCAAGGGACCACATCTCTTTCTGTTGCTCAGCAGAAGAGATGCCCGGACTAGAAAGAAGATCTAAGTAGGACAAGGAGGTTTGACCTCTATCCATTCCAGCTTTAGAGTCTTTCTATGTAGCCCAGGCTAACTGTGAACGTGCAGCAATCCTCCTGTCTCAGCTTCCCCGAGGGCTGGAATTACAGACCAGAGTCAGGACACAAAGCTGAAACTGATTCAATAACAATGTAAACCAATTTACCAAAGTTGAACTTTTCCCTTGAAGAAGCGGGTCCTGGAAGAGTTCAAAGTCTCTTGGCAAACAACTTCCAGGTCCTTCCTTTTTGCCTGGCTTTTTTTTTTTTTTTTTTTTTTTTTTTTGCCTGTTCAGCCTTACCAGTTCTTTTGTCTGGTGGCACAGTCTCCTTGCTCCACAGTGTTCATGATACATGCTGCTTAAGGATGGATGGAGTTCTCTCTTCCCACCTCCGTGTAGCCTAGACCCTGATTTGGGGGTGGTGGTGACACTTTGCTGCTGCTGCTGCTGATGATGATGATGATGATGATGGCGGCGGCGGCGGCGGATAACTGATACTCTTGATCTCAGGGTCCCACTTTCTCTTGTTCTCCCCTTCACTTGTGCTGTTTTTCTTTCCTATACCAGCCACTCTCTCATGGTCCCTGCTTCTTCCGCTGTTGACTGCCTGACTTTCTCCACAACTCACTTGCTAGTGGGACTATTTCAGGAGCTTGCTTCTGCTAAGGTTTTTGCATGGAAGATAGGGAACCTGGTGGTCCACTCAGGAAATGGATTCTGTGCACCACTACCACAGGGGTGAGGTCACCCACTACCTCACTGAGGAAGCACTGCCAGGCCTGCTGAGGGACACCACTGACCCCCTCCTCTGCTCAGCCATCTCTGTCATTGCTGCCCTGCTGCCTCTGACATTTCTCCTGCCTTTTCTTCTTGTCACTACATCAGCCTACACTTCTGGGAGGAGCTAAGCAAGCATCATTGAGAGTAGCCTTAGCTGAACACAATGTAATACCAGTGGTGTCAGTGTAGGAGAGTGCTGCCACCACTGGTATTGCATTGTCTCTATCTGAGTCCCTGAGCAAGACAGAGAAGACTATTTATATACTCCGGAAGGGGGCTTTGGAGCAATATACCCTAGGAACAGTAACTGATTTGAGCCAAGCACATTCTTGCCTCTTTCACAAATCACAGTCACTGAGGAGTCAAATAGACTCTTTGCTAGACCACTTTTTTTGTCAGGGTTTCTATTCCTGCACAAACACCTTGACCAAGAAGCAGTTGGGGAGGAAAGGGTTTATTCAGCTTACACTTCCATATTGCTGGAAATCACCGAAGGAAGTCAGGACTGGAATTCAAGCAGGTCAGGAAGCAGGAGCTGATGCAGAGGCCATGGAGGGATGTTCTTTACTGGCTTGCTTCCCCTGGCTTGCTCAGGCTGCTCTCTTATAAAACCAAGACTACCAGCCCAGGGATGGCACCACCCACAAGGGGACCTCCCCCCTTGATCACTAATTGAGAAAATGCCTTACAGCTGGATCTCATGGAGGCATTTCCCCAACTGAAGCTCCTTTCTCTGTGATAACTCCAGCTGTGTCAAGTTGACACAAAACTAGCCAGTACACCACTAAAGGAAGTGCAATGACTCTACCAAGGGAGATATCATTGAAGGCTCATCTAGAGTTCATCTGGGTCTGTGATAACGAAGACCTGGCTGGAGGACTCAGGGGAGGGCTAGGGGCCGGGACAGGAGCCTGGGGGGCTGGAGGGCTGGAGGCTTTGGGAGAGTCAACTGCAATTCATTTAGTGGTCTTAAGCCATCTATGGAGTGCTCAAGATGGCTGGTGCATGAAAGTATAGTCCGATTGGCTGTTCAATTGACAATCTTCTTGTTCAAAGTGGTCAGGGCAGCAATGTGGTCTAGCAGCTGCTAAGTGTGGAAACAAATAACAACACCCCTAATCCATTTGCTTATGTACGTCTGAAAGGTGTGTACAAGATAGACTTCAAGAGTTTATCATAACTCTAATGGCCATCTTAACAGTGCTTAACATCTTCCAAGTACCCAGAGAGACATAAGCGACTCATATTTGTCACATTATGAGACCAATAATTACATTACAGATGAAATTAACACCATAGGAAAGAGAGGAACTCACAGAGGAACTGGCTGATCTACAAGTGGAGCAGAAAGGAAAATGAAGACTACAAGATCCTGTAAGAGGAAATGGAACCAGCCAGCTTGGAAAAACTTACCAGTCCTCTCATTTATCCTCAGTCTCATTTATCCTCCATAGATTCACTCATTATTACCACTGTATTTTATCCTTATTTTGATATTTACCATGTGTGTGTGTATATAACATGTTTATGGGGCGTTTAAGGACCAGGGAACGTTCTGTCTGCCACATAAGCCTACTTCTCTACCTTGGGGATTCACTCACCCTGGAGTCAGGTTGGAAGCTCATAGGGCAACAGCTGTTCCAGGCAGGGACTGCGTGAGGGACTGGGGGATAGGAATAAACAGCACATTGCCTCATGCCTACCTACAGTGTGCCTTCTGGGAGGGACATCTGGGAGACGACAGATTTATCTGTATCATGGTGACTGTCAGTCCTGTGTTCTCCCTGAGGCACAGTGGGAAGGATGGGAGAACGTCAGAACGTGACTCATTAACCCCAAAAAGATACTGAACAATTTCTACTTGGTCCATCATTTCCCATCTTTGCATTCATATATGCTGTTCGCTGAATAGAACAGCCATTCCCTGAGATACAAGCCTGATACAGATTCAAATTTATGACTGGTTAGAGAAAAATGTATTAGACAATCATGTACCTGTAATTACAATTTCACCTCTGTGTGACTCTGTCCCACATATCATTGCAATAATGACTGGGTGATGGATTTCTCTCTACTATGTCTATTGCTGTACATAGATGTGGAAATATTAATTAGACAAATGCTCTAATTATTTACCTCAAAAGGATATTATTTCAGATCTCTGCTTTGGCTCCAGATCTTCTCAGATCTGCTGCTTGCCACCAGTCACACACTCAATAATGAAACTGAGTTGTGTGTCAGCCCTAAAATGGTAACACTACACATTTCAGCGGCCTGTCTGTGTTTTCTCCGATACTCTCTCTCTCGTACATTCATCTTCATCAGATTTTTTCTTTATTCTAGAGCATAGAGAGAAAACCATATGTGGTTTATTTTTGAGATAGGCAAAAGTTTCAGTGATCATCCGTCCTTGTTGATAATGGTTTAAATGATCTTTTCTCTTGTAAAAATTACAAAGGATTCAATCTGCTTGCTTTGACGCGTGGACAGATGTCTCTAAACATTCTTATTGTTCTGTTTTTCATTATAGAGTGGTTTTTATCATCCCAATTTGCTTTTGTACTCAACTTGCACAACTGTCAAAAAGTTTCATGAAGTTTTGTGACCATCTCCACCCTACACTGAAGACCATAATGAACTGATTGCTTTTTTTTTCCATTTTTTATTAGGTATTTACTTCATTTACATTTCAAGCCAGGAAGATAAAACAAATTATCAGCAAGTGAAAAGTTGAGAATATAAGAAGAAAGATATGCAAAATGAATAAAAGCAGACCTATGCTATGATTCATTTGGAAGACAAGGGGTGATAAGCCAGGCTTTGCAGCTCAGGAGAGAAACTGAGCCATCGGAAGCATAAGATGTCTGTTGGAACAGTGTTTTCTAAGAGGCTGTACGGTCACTTGGAGCTCTGTCAGTGTTCCAGTGAAAGGATCCTGTATCACCATTGTGCAATGCTGCTATTGTGCCTGATCCTACTTACAAAATTCTACTCTTGGCTCCCTACATGCACAGCAGTGAAGTTTACACACGTGGGAGATGAAAGACAGAATCTCTTCATCGCCATCTAGATAATGAGTAGATAGATAGAGATTCAGAAAACAGGGAGCTCTGTGGCTTAATCTCCTATTAACTAATGTACCCTGCATGCCTTGCTCTCATGACTAAGCTCTGGGATGCATCACTCTCTGGATGTGTAGTGAGTGCAGTCGTGGGTGGTGGAAGTTAGCCAGGGCTCACTGGTCCCACAGTTCTCTGAGCCCCCCCCCCCAGATGGTAGATTGCATAATCTTCAATTTCTACTTTTTAACACCCAGTGGAATACCCATTAGAAATTGTACCTCAGTGTCAATATTGTAGTCTGATTAATCAGACTATAAGTATTAGATCAAGACAAAAAAATGTAAGATGTACACTACATCATTTCTTTTTTGGTAAATATATTACACATGAGGTTGAACAACATAAATACAAATGCCACTTATCATATAGCATGTATAGAAAATTCTGACATGTAAATAAATCCTGAAACGTTTGTTTTCTATGGGGGAGACAATGTGTGCTGAGAGCTCCCCATTTCCACCTTATGTACCTTTGAATACTTCAAGATGCATAACTATTAATCTATAAAAACAGGGCTAGCAAGATGGCTCAGCAGGTAAAGACACTTGCAATGCTAGCCAGATAACCTGAGCTCCATCTCCAGACCTCATGGTGGAAGGAGATGCTGTGATACATGTATGCACACACACACACACACACA
>NC_034600.1:643030-647053 GCF_900095145.1 Mus pahari | reverse complement strand
AGAGAGAGAGAGAAACACACGTACACACTCACACACACACACATACAGAGAGAGAGAGAGAGAGAGAGAGACACGTACACACTCACACACAGAGAGAGAGAGAGAGAGAGAGAGAGAGAGAGAGAGAAACACACACGCGTGCGTACACACTCACACACACGTACACACACACACATGCACACAGACACTCACTTCTGCCTAAAAGTCAATAAACAGCGAGTGGGGACTTCTGCAAGAGAGACAAACTGAAGCCTGCTTGAGAGCCTAGAGATTGGTGTTGCAGACAATGACAACCAATCAGGAACTGCCACTTGGAGGACTCACTTGCTTGGGATCAAAGGGATGCGGGTGGAGGGTATAAGTATAAAGGGTGTTTGCTTCTGCATTCAAAATCTGTGATTCTGCCCACTTACCCCAAGTGGTGGTGGGGACCCAGGAAGGACAGAAGACTCAGGCAACAATTATTATTACTTTTTCACAAGAGCTTCATTTTGATGAAGGCTGTTGAATGTGATGCTGTTTTTTTAGACTGTGAACGTGGCGCCAACTCCCGCTAAAGGACACTGACTTTTCATTATCAATGCACAGAACCTTTGCTTAGGCTTGCTTCTAATTAGCCTCTACAACCCAAACTCCCGTTTACTCCAGTCTACCTTCTGCTGAGTGTCTCATTGCTTCTCTTCATTCCTTGTATGTCAGACATCCTCTCCTTCTGGCCGATGAAAATCCCTGCTTCCTCTCTTACCCAGAGTTCCTTTCTCTCCCAGATGTCCCATCTACCCTCTCCTGGCTAGCCATTGGCCGTTCAGATCCTTAAACCAACAGAGAATGCCTTAGGCAGATGAGGAAGAACAGAGAAGCAACTTACAACATTCTCCCAACATATGATAATAGCAGGTAAACTGTGAAGCCCCTGTTGTGCTTTGTCAATGCTCTCTGCCACTGGGCAAGTAATGGCCTCTACCATGGCAGCTGGAACTCAGTCATTTCGCCTTTGGCAGTAGTGACTCTAATGTTGTTGGTGTTAACAGAAGCACGTTAAAATCTATGAAACATAAGAAAACAATAACAAGCGAAAATTTAAATGTTTTCCAATCATCTTAGAATGAAAAGGTGAATTTGTATGTGAAATTAATCTTCCTGAGGCAGAAACTTATTTTCATCAAATGTAAAATGACACATCTAATAGCCTTTAAATATAGCCATAAAACACTATTATAGCAAATACACAATTCTAATGAATTGCACATACATTAGACATTCAAAAGTAATTTCTCAACAAAAGAAAAATACATGAAACAGATTTTAAAGAAATTCTGTAAATCTATTCGACTGGGTCATGAGAAGAAAGAATAGACCTTGACTGAAAAAAGAAGGATTTTAAGAACTTTACCAGAAATATGAAATGCTAATGGACTCACTTTCCATTTCTGTGTCTAAAGAGGTTATGTGAGTTAAGTATCAAGCTGAGTCTCTCATGAGCCTTTAATAATGGTCACATTTTAAAAAAATATTTATTTTATGTATATGAGTATATTATAGCTGTCTTCAGACACACCAGAAGAGAGCATCAGATCCTATTACAGATGGTTGTGAGCCACCATATGGTTGCTGGGAATTGAACTCAGGAAGAGCAGTCAGTGCTCTGAACCACTGAGCCATCTCTCCAGCCCTAGTAGTCACATTTTTCAAAGAAGTACTAACTACTTCAGTAGGCATGGGTGGCCTTTGTAATGGAATGAAATAGGATGTAATGACAGAAATCCAGGGATGTGGGCAGCTAACTGTTTTTCTCAAAATCCTTAGAAAGTTTTAGTGTCAGCCCATCTGAATGGGTGTATAGACATGGCCAGTAGAGGCAGAAGCTTTCCTTGTTTGTTACAAGCAGATTTGGCATTGATGATGACTTCATTATTAACTTAATGACTCACTGCACAGCATTAATCCAATAGATTTTGTCTTTTTCGAACCCCCAATGTTGTAGGTGATTTTTCAGGGGAGAAAGAAAATACTGGCTGATCCCAGATTTCAGTAATTTCCGGTCCAGCTGATGAATTCATGAGCTCGCTATCACAGATCAGATGTTTGACTAATTATAAGTCCTCATCTCCTTTAGGAAACACATGCTGATACAGCCTTAATGATTAGCATAACTTGAACATTATTTATCCATTTTCACTGTATTTTAAGTTAGGGAATCAAGCCACAGATGGGATGTAGCAGCGTCCATTAAAATCTTCCCTCAACTAGGAACAGCCTTATGCGGCACACACCGATCCTTCACCCCGCCCTCCTTCCATACAGACAACTCTAATTGAAACACGAACCTCAAGAGTGGGCAATTTTAATTGAATAGGTCATGGGATTTCCAGTGAGAATTGAGCAAAGAAGAATCCCATAAAGTGAGATATCTCTAAATATAACAATGTAGTTAACATTCAATTTATCTAATAACACCTGTGATAGATTCCCAAAGAAACGTAATTTGGTGAAAAGTCTGATCTAAGTACACAGGAGGAGCAGCTCAGACTCCACCTCTAACTCCTCATTGGCCCAGTTACCAGTTTGCTAAGCCACATCTGTCCAGAGGAAAGAATTTTATAATCTTGAAGAATTTTCATCTAAGCACCATGGCTCACAAAAACAAGCTGTTGCCATCAGTGTTTAACATAAACAAAAGCTATGCAGAATAACGAAGGTTTCTCTTTCGCCACAGTAAACTGAATGCGTGCTGTGGGTTCTGTGGTAATTCAGAGTTACAGGCAAGATAGGATCCGTATCCATGAATTAATCAAAGCCCCTGTGACATGGGCCTGGTAATTGTTCTTGGGGAGACTTTAAGTTCTGAGCTGTTTCTGAAAGGTTGTGTGAGTTAAAGCACAAATTCTAATGGTGATATCCTGCCAGGTAGTTAAGATCTGCTAAAGAGAGAAGGTCCAAATGTTTACATTGGAAGCATGGTTCAATTTTTGAAAATAAAGCTTAAAAGATGATTGCAGGTCTACAGAGATGGCTTATGGGTAAACAGCTTCTGTACAAACACAAAGACCACAGTTCAGATCTCCAGCACCACTTAAATGCTCAGTGTATGTAGCAGCCTACCCGTGAGCCCAGTGCATGGGAAGCAGAGACCAGAGACTCCTGAGCAGCCTCTCTAGCTAGACCAGTGAGCTCTGTGCTCATTTGAGATACTCCCCTGTCTTAGTCAGGGTGTCTGTTCCTGTGCAAACATCATGACCAAGAAGCAAGTTGGGGAGGAAAGGGTTTATTCAGCTTACACTTCCACATTGCTGTTCATCACCAAGGAAGTCAGGACTGGAACTCAAGCAGGTCAAGAAGCAGGAGCTGATGCAGAGGCCATGGAGGGATGTTCTTTGCTGGCTTGCTTCCCCTGGCTTGCTCAGCCTGCTCTCTTATAGAACCAAGACTACCAGCCCAGAGATGGCACCACCCACAAGGGGACCTCCCCCTTGATCACTAATTGAGAAAATGCCTTATAGCTGGATCTCATGGGGGCATCTCCCTAACTAAAGCTCGTGTCTCTGTGGTAACTCCAGCTGTGTCAAGTAGACACAAAACTAGCCAGTACATCCCCTTTAATCTATATAGAGGAGAGTAATTAGTACAGACACCTGGTGACAACCTTTGGCCTCCATATACATGGACACACATGTACACATGTGTTGTATACACATATGTGTACACACACAAGTGTTTTTGTGTAACCATTATGTAAACATACATACACATATGTATATACTGAATATATATACTAAATGAATAAGATTATAGAGAGAGTTATGGTAATTCACATGAGGATGGCCCCCATGGGCTCGTATGATGGAAAACTTTGTCTCTAGTTGGTGGAACTGTTTGAGAAGGATTAGGAGGTGTGACCTTGTTGGTAGAGGTATGTTATTAGGGGTGGGCTTTGAGGTTTCATGCCAAACCCAATCTCTCTCTCTCTCTCTCTCTCTCTCTCTCTCTCTCTCTCTCTCTCTCTGTGTGTGTGTGTGTGTGTGT
>NC_034600.1:622131-642955 GCF_900095145.1 Mus pahari | reverse complement strand
TCTCTCTCTCTCTCTCTCTCTCTCTCTCTCTCTCTCTCTCTCTCTCTCTCTCTTTCTCTCTCTCTGCCTGAGGATAAGATTTAAAGCTCTCTGTTACTGCTCCAGCACCACACCTCTGTGTTTCCGGCAGGACGATAATGGTCTGACCTTCTGTAACTGTAAGCAAGCCCCAATTAAATGTTTCTTTTATAAGCTGTCTTGGTCGTGGTGTCTCTTCACAGTAGTGGAACAGCGAACAAGATGGAGTTCATGAGTAACACAGAGAATTTTGGCTATGCTGGTATTAGTATTTACTGAGTGCCTCTGCTACGGCAACTATACCTTGTCATAAATAAACATATAATTAATCCCTATGCTGGTTTCTTTGGTTGCAAGGAATTTTCACACTGACATTTAAAGAAAATACACAAGTTGTGAGGGAAGGGAGCCAGACCTTGATGAATACCATGTGTGCTATTTCCCAAAACATCAGCTGGGTGCTACCTCACTCAAGGTTGCTATGGAGGAAGCACCAGTGATCTGATGCTGGGTCAAACACAAGCATTCTATTCATTATTCTTCATAAGACAGAGGCGATGTCTCTCTCGGAGGTGAGGATGGTGCTTTCAGTGAAAGGCATGTGAAGGCGAGGAAGCAGCTGGAAGTGCTGACTTGTCCATCCTTGGGGAGGAAACGCACACTTTCTCTCGTGGCACTGGTAAGACCCATGGACGCTGCAGCCTTCCCAGGAGGCTGCTCTTGAGTGGTGCCTCTGGAAAAGCAAAGGCAAATTAATCTAAGAGACTCCCTCTCCCTGCTGAAGACAATGCTAGAAACTTAGTGTGCCCTTTTCCTACGCCTTACTTTAGGAAACACACATTATTTTCTAATACATGAGTATGTGTGACTTTTTTGAAAAGGTAACCAAATGTCCCCACAGCTTTACAGTGCAGGGGTTAGGTTAGCATCATCAAAGAAGCCCATGCTACTCCTCCAGTTGATGGTGGGAGGGCAGGATCCGCACTTCAGTGGGCACCCTGCTCCCAAACCTTTTTTTTTTTTTGCCATAAAGCTATGAGAAGATTCTTTCTCTTTCCGGCAAAGCCAATTAGCCAAGACAGATGGCCAGTGCAATTACTGAGTGTATTTATAATACATTACACGTGACAAATGGTGCTGTCAAATCTTCTTACTTGAGGACTAATTATTGTTTATTTTGAGAATATGGAAGGAACGGGTTGTGTCTGCTTGGCTATATGCAAGTGTGAAACTCATTTGTGTTCCGAAGTTGTTTTAGCTGATTGCCTGCAATGCTAATCACATTCGGATTTAAAATGTATTCATTAATTAAATATGTTTAGTTTCTCATATCTTTGTGAGCAAGTTGTTTTCTGTTGTTGGTTTTTTTCCTGGGACAACAATGAGATGCTGTTTTTAGAGACATTTGTTATGTTTCTGCAATATTTCCATCCTTCCATCAGATGGCCATGAGGCTGGGACTTAGCCTTGCAAGAGAGCAAGGGAAGGTATCACTGGAGACAGAGTTTAGGGAGGGAGGACAATTCTGACCCTGCCCGTGCTTCTTATATGAAACATAATAGTTTAAGGACATTGAAGGGAAGCCCTAAGATATGATGATGTCTTCAGACCTAGAACTTTGCTATTAGGGTCACTGCCCACACAAATGGTTCAGATGGTTCCATGCTGGAGCGGGGTGAGCTCCTAATTTAATGCTGCCGATGTTCTCAGAAGTGAGATATCCTAATGACAAGGAAGACAGCAGAGTAATGTAGGACAACCCAAGGAGGGCCTGGAACCAGTAGCCGCCACCATAAGCTAGCAAGAGGAAGAAGGAGTTCTTTAAAATTTTCAGAGTAAGGGGCTGGAGAGATGGCTCAGTGGTTAAGATCACTGTCTGCTCTTCCGGACAAACTGGGTTCGATGCCCAGCACCCACGTGGCAGCTCACAACTGCCAGTAACTCCAGTTCCAGGGGACCTGACAGCCTCACACAAACAAACATACATTCACGCTAAGCACCAATATCCCATCCCATGGGACAAGTTATTCCATGGTCCTCGAGGGGAATCCCAAACCTAAAGTGAAATGGGAATAAGAAAGAGAGAGGGAGACCATGCATCTGCTTGTGTCATAATCTCATTTAATGAGAAAAAAGGCTCAAGTTTTATAGTATACAGAGAGGGGTTAGGGAGTGATCAAAGGAGACATAGTGAAGGACAAATGGGGGAAGCTAATGCAAGTCTGAAACTTTCAGTGATTTATCTCTGGTCCTTGGCGTCACTGCTCCGGAACACCAGGTGGCTTATCTCGAAGCTCCGGTCCCCTAACAGCCCAAGGTGACAGCTCTGGGCAACTCCAGAATGCTGGAAGACTCCCTTAACAGTCCTGATGTTTGTTTAGGGCTGGAATCTTGCTGATTCCCATGAAACAGCCTTGAGGGGAGAGGGGGTGACTGGCTCTTAACAAAGAACTAAATGGCTCTCGGCTGCAGGCTGTAAAATGCCTGGGGTTTTCTCAACCTGGTCTCCAACACACCAATCCATATAACATATGAAAATATATTAAGTTTTCAGAGTGAGGATGGCCATGGCCACCCCCTTGGTTTTAGGTCTCTTGCTTCTAGAACTATGAGAGTGAAAACAAGTTGTCCTAATCCATGGAGGAGTTGGTACTTGGTTTGGCTTATTGGGCAATGCTGGGAAATTGTATTAGTTCCTTGTTCTGTGCTGGGACAAAATACCTGACAGAACCAACCTTAAGAAAGATGATTTATTTGGTGCATGGATTCAGAGGGCTCAAACCAAAGAGTGTCCAGGGGTCATATGTCCCTACAGGTCCAGACCCACCATAGAACTTAAACCAGCTAGACCCTGCCTTCCAAAGTTTCCACAACTCCCAACACGGTGCCAACAAATTTAAAACAGGTGTTCAAAACACAAGCTTTGAGAAAGGCATTTCAGATTCAAAGCATAACAAAAGCTTAATGCATGATTAGTTTCTACTCCAGCTAGGGCCTCATTGTATCACACAAAGAACTTGGTTTTGGTATACCTCTCTATATAGTACATTATCTATCTATCTATCTATCTATCTATCTATCTATCTATCTAACTATCTATCCTGTATTATTTAAGGTCTCTTTGACAAGATTCTGTAGTTTTTGTCTCCTTTATTTAACAATATTTTAAATTATTCTTTTCTTAATGTTTAATGGTAATACCTCTCATGCTTCCACATCAGAAGTTTTGTAAACATTTCCACTTGGGTCACCTTCTCTGAATGAGAAGGACCCTCCCCCCCCCCACAGTCTCCTATATTTGAATCCTTGGTCCTTAGGTAGCAGAACTGTTTGGGAATGATTAGGAGGTGTGGCTTGTTAAAGGGGGTGTGGGTTTTCAAAGGGGGTGTGGCCTTGTGTGTCACTGGGGTTGGGCTTTAAAGTTTCAAAGTTCCTCAGCAAGCTCACTTGTTCACTCTGCCTGCTGTCTGTGGGTCATGCAGGATGAAGGGTAATGACAGCCTTTCTTGGATGACATTGAGCCCACTGGCTGGGATTTCAGGGATGTCCAAGTGCAAATGTCCATCTAGATATGAGGCAAATGTGCAACTGACTGCAAATGATTGCCACTTGGGCTTACTGAAGTCCATGAAGTCAGTGAAGTAGTCTTGGTTTATTTCTCAGTTTCACGAGTGCTTCCATTGTGCAGTGGAAATGAGATGGGTAGAGGAGGAGCAGTTGCAGTGGTTGGAGATCCACGATGGAGTTCTATTAAATTCTGCCTGTAGCACATATAACTGTGTACCAAAACATGTCTCTGGTCCTTCATCCAAAGCATTTTGCCCAGCCTCTTTCTGTACAGGTATCCCATCCTCCCATCTGGAATCTGAGGGTCACACTGAACACACTGAGGGTCACCAGATCTGGTAGCTCAAATTCACCATGGTTTCACCATCAGGGATCTCAGGTCCTCATAATAAAAGTAAAGGATCTAATTAAATAGGTGAAACTGTCTTTCCACAGATTGAGAGGGAGGGGTATCTATCTGTTTCCCGTGTTACAGAAAAGATAGCTGTTTTATAAAAAAGAAGAAGAGATACTTTTGTAGAGGAGCAGTATGGTGTGGGAGAAGGGGGTGGCTCTGCCGGCCCAAGCTGAAGCATCCCTTCCCCCTGAGGGACCAGCCACACATGGTTTAATATAGAATAGAGTTTATTCAGGACCTAGGGAGGGGAGTTGAGGGAGTAAAGACAGAAAAAGAGAGAGAGAGAGAGAGAGAGAGAGAGAGAGAGAGAGAGAGAGAGAGAGAGGAGGGGAATGAGGAGAGAGGGGAGAGAAAAAGAGAGCAAGAGAAGAGAAGAAGAGAAGAGAGTAAGGAGGGGGCAAGCAGCCCCTTTTATAGTGAGTCAGGCACACCTGACTGTTGCCAGGTAACTGTGCAGTAGAGCCTAGATGAAATGCCAACACTGTGTGTATGACAGATTGTCAACATCTGAGCATATGGAAAAATGAAGAAAAACATAAACCAAGTCACTTCTTAGGAACTTCACATCTTCTGCAGCTCCAGCAAATTCCAGTGATGCCCTGAAGGCAGGGATGAGGTTTCATGTTCCAGTAAAGGTTACTTTTATGTTATGGCTCTAAAAAAACATGCATGTAATAATATAATAATATCTGATCATATATAGAAAATAGATGCATGTTACTGCATGTCTAGTCCCAGTGTTCTCCATAACAGGGACCTCTGGAGAAGTGTGGTCAGTGTTCACCATCAGTGTGAAGCCACATTGAAGGAGGAGGCATCTTGGGATGGTGGCATGCTATAATCCCTCTATGAGAAAATACCCAAAGCCTCAAATCCTATAGCACGGAGAGTTCTGGAGCCCCTGTAGTTTTCTCTGACTCCCAAGTATATGTCTCTGGGGTTTAGGGGTGTGCTATCCCTCCTTTGCTCTCTCTGGACTGCCCCTGGACACACATATATGCACCTGTGTATGTCTCTAAAAGTCAAAAATGTGCCCCAACCCCCAAGAGGGCTGCTACCAAAGGGAGTGAAAGTAGGCATTGCGAAGTCACTGGAGGAGAGATGTTATGCCTCACTCTACAGAGAATAATCAACCACTCTTCCTGGTCATTTGTATATTTGAACAGTAGGACTGTACTTCATTATTCTCTTCTGCTAGTAAATAAATCCAACTGTGGGCAAAACTATAATGAAATTTCAAGGGGAACCATATGTTATCTTTCTTAGCCTGTATAGATCTGAAATATAAGATACATTAATTTCAGCCCAGAGAGATACTTCAACATCTAAGAGCACTTTATGCTCTTCCAGAGGACCTGAGTTCCTAGTACCCATGTCAAATGGTTCACAACCACCAATGACTCCAGCTCCAGGGAATTTGGTAACCTCTTCTGGCCTTTTTGTACAACACACACACACACACACACACACACACACACACACACACACACACAATGTGCTGGCTGGGTTTGTGTGTCAACTTGACACAAGCTAGAGTCATTAGAGAGGAAGGAGCCTCAGCTGAGAAAATACCTCGTGATGAACTATGATCTGGAAGTATAAGCCAAATAAACCTTTTCCCACCCACCCTGGCTTTGGCCATGGTGTTTCATTACAGCAATAGAAACCCTAAGACAAGTTGGTACCAGCATAGTGGAGTATTTCTGTGACAGACATGACCATGTTTTGGGGGAGGATTGTGGATGGACTTTGGAACCTTGGGATAGAAGATCCATTGAGTAGTGAGGTCTCAGTGGAATATTCTGTAGGAACTTGGAAGATAAGAATGGTGAGAACAGTGTAGAAGATGAAGGCCTGGCTTGTGACATTTCAGAGAGAAAATTAAAGGCTATCAGGGCTGCTTACTATTTTGATTTAAGATTCTGTGGTCCTGGTTAGCTGAGGCTGAAGAATCAGCTGTGATTAATGGGATACCAGAGCTACTAAAGCAAAATCTTTCCTTTCCTGGGACAATCGATGCTAGTTAGCTGGCGCTAAGGTAAAATCTTCTAGGAAGTATTTCTGAGAGCACAGAGAAGCCGTGTCCCAGAGGCTGCCACCGATGTACCTCATGCTGCAGCTGTACTTGGTAATGTGTAAGAGTTAGTTACCCAGGTGATGCTGGTCTTGAAAGCAGGAAGGGGTCATCAGGAACAGCTGATGTGGGGCACTGTAAGAGGGCAGAAGGTACCATTGCTGCAGCCTCAGTGGCCGTTGAAGGCCCAGGCGATCATGCAAAGAGGCTGAAGCTTGGCACCAGGAAGAGAGCATGTCACAGTGCATTAGTGAAAGTGCAGCCAGTTGCAGCAGAAGACCAGCAGGTTTAGAGACCCCAGTACCATAGAGCAACCACCAAGAACAGCAGCAGCAGTGCAGTGGGACCAGATGGAGCCTAGAAGAGAAGCCGTGTGTAACAGAGGGCAGACCTAGAAAAGAAACCCAAGCCCTTTGGGGGAGTCCAGAAGACTGTAAGTGGATCCTAGTCATTGGACGGTTGGAGCTTGATTTTGATTTGATTTGATTGCCACTGTGCCCTGATTTTTCTCTCCTGAAGAAAGAATTTTACTGGAGCCCACAGCTGAGAGACATTGGATTTTAAGAGATTGGCTATTTTTAAAGGGCTGAAATTTTGTTTTTGAATCTGTAAAGACTGTGGAACTTTTAAAGTTTTAGGTCTTGGGGGCAAATAAGACAGGAAAGTTTGTGGCTTAATAGTGATGTGCTTGTGTGTCAGGTTGACAAGGGGTCAGTTGTATTGGCTGGTTTTGTGTGTCAACTTGACACAAGCTAGAGTCATCAGAGAGGAAGGAGCCTCAGTTGAGGAAATGCCTCCATGAGATCCAACTATAAGGCACTTTCTCAATTAGTGGTCAATGGAGGAGGGCCCAGCCCATGATGGGTGGTGTCATTGCTAGCCTGGTAGTTCTGGGTTTTATAAGAAGGCAGGCTGAGCAAGCCATTAAACAAATCATTAAGCAGCACTCCTCCATAGCCTCTGCATCAGCTCCTGCCTCAAGGTTCCAGCCCTTTTTGAATTTCTGTCCTGACTTCCTCCAGCTATATGATCTTGAAGTATAAGCCACATAAACCCTTTCCTCTCTGCTCTGCCTTTTGGTCATGGTGTTTCATCACAGCAATAGAATCCATAACTAAGACATACACACAAATAAATAAAAACAATTCTTTAAAAATGCTATACTTGCGCTGGAGAGATGGCTCAGCGGTTAAGAGCATTGACTGCTCTTCCAAAGGTCCTGAGTTCAAATCCCAGCAACCACATGGTGGCTCACAACCACCCATAACAAGATCTGACTCCCTCTTCTGGAGTGTCTGAAGACAGCTACAGTGTACTTACATATANTAAATAAATAAATCTTTAAAAAAAAATGCTATACTTTCTGCTGGGTGGTGATGGTGCACACCATTCATTCCAGCACCCGAGAGAGGCAGAGGCAGGCAGATCTCTTGGAGTTCAAGTTCAGCCTGCTCTCTAGAGCTAGTTTTAAAACAGTCAAGGCTACACAGAGAAAACTTGTCTTAGAAAAAAAAATACTTTATATTTGGAGAATAGCTGAGGAATGTAAGAAAATTTAAATAATGTTATGTGACTATTTTCACAATGACTGCTGTCTAGAGCTGATTTGCCATTTAATCTAGAAGCTTATGTCAACATGGTGTCAAAGGCGTTGAGGGGTCCCTTTGCCTGCCCGTGACATTCACTCAAGAATTTTTTTTAATGATTTAACTTCTTTATTAGATATTTTCTTCATTTACATTTCAAATGCTATCCGGAAAGTCCCCTATACCCTCCCCCCACCCTGCTCCCCAACCCACCCACTCCCCCTTCCTGGCCCTGGCGTTCCCCTGTACTGGGGCATATAATCTTCGAAAGACCAAGGGCCTCTCCTCCCATTGATGGCCGACTAGGCCATCTTCTGCTACCTATGCAACTAGAGACACAGCTCTGGGAGGTACTGGTTAGTTCATATTGTTCCTCCTATAGGGTTGCAGACCTCTTTAGCTCCTTGGGTAATTTCTCTAGCTCCTTCATTNGGGGCCCTGTTTTCCATCCAATAGATGACTGTGAGCATCCACTTCTGTATTTGCCAGGCACTGGATTAGCCTCACAAGAGACAGCTATATCAGGGTCCTGTCAGCAAAATCTTGCTGGCATANGCAATAGTGTCTGTGTTTGGTGGTTGATTATGGAATGGATCCTCGGGTGGGGTAGTCTCTGGATGGTCCTTCCTTTCATCTCAGCTCTGAACTTTGTCTCTGTAACTCCTTCCATGGGTATTTTGTTCCCCATTCTAAGAAGGAACTCACTCAGGAATTTTAATATAATGATATGCATTTGAAAAAAATATGTCATCAAAACATAATAACTACTGCCTTATCATTTTGCATGTTAGCCATCAGAAATGTAAAGACATGGAAAGAAATCTGACAGAATTTATATATGTAATCATTTCAGCAAGATAGTATTTTCCAAATATAAGTCTATTTGCACAGTGAAATTCATATAAAACATGATTTACTACGTATGTGTTTTTTAACAATCTATCTTGTATAGCATGCTTGTTTTCTGTCTCCTTGATGTTCGTTTGTCACTGTGATGGTTAATGTTTTATTAGCATGTATTCATTAATATAGTACTAGGTTGCATAAGGAAGGTTTCATACATGCATATAATATACTTTGGTCATGTTCCCCATGTCCTCTCCTGTTCCTTCTCCCCCTTTCATTTGTCCTCTTTGTTGTTCAACAGACTTACTTCCATTTTTATGTCCCATATACACACACCATTAAATGGATTTTGACTACAGTATAATTCCACAGATGAGAGGAAACATGTAATATTCGCTTTTTTGAGTTTAGCTTAATTTGATTAACATAATACTCTCTAGTTGTATACATTTCCCTGGAAAGAAAATAGCTTCTATTTTCTTTGTGTACAAAATTTTATTTTGTCTACATCACATTGTCTCTATCAGTCTTGGGCAAACACACACTTAAGTCAATTCTAAGACTTAGCATTGTGAACAGTGCTGCAGTAAACATGGTTGTGCAGGGGTCTCTGTGGTGTGGTATATCCTGTGTCAGCCACAGCCTCACATTGGCATTTCCATAAACATTATGCAACTATTTTCAGATGCATGTCACCAGCTAGATTTCAATATGTGTTTATAGACTCATGAGATGTTTGATGCAACCAAATGTGTAAGTCTCAAATGTATATTTGCAGAATTTGGGCAAATGATTGCAACTGGGGAAATGTTAATTCTGTGTGACAAGATATTGAGACTCATGCCTTACCAATGCTAGGGACGACATTAAGTCACAAATAATTACACAAAGCACAAGTGATGCCAGCAGGGGGCGCTCAATCAACATGTGAGAGAAACGGCTGAAATTTAATATTTAAAGAGCTGTCAGTCAGGTTCTTACATACTCTCATCTGTTTCTTCATTCTGATTTTTTTTAAAAAATGTAATGCCTTTTGTTGTAACTAGAATCACATACAGAAAGATATGGTTATTAATCTGATTTATCTGTCAGCATGTTTAGTCTTCACAAGTATTATTAAAACTCAGCTTTATTCGTATTTACTTATTAGTATTTATTAGCATTATTAGTATTTATTAGCATCATGTATATTGAGTATATGCCAATAAAATATTGATTATCACAGTATATATGAAATAACAACAGAAAGACAGAAAACATAAGCACAGTGTACAAGATAGATTGTTTTAAACTAAATATTTAGTAAATCATGTTTTATATGAATTTATTGAGGCATGACTGAAGGATCTAGGAGTAGTCGGTAGCTATGTTTGTGTCTGTGATGTGTACATGTGTACATTAGTAAGGTATATGTGCTCCTATGTGTGAAAGCTAGAAGTTGGTCTCTGGTATGGCTCTATGGCTCTCCGCCTTATTTTTTGAGACAAGGTCTCTCAAAATCACTGGTTTTTGGTAGTTGGCATGCCAATAAGGCTCAGGACCCACCTGTATCCTTCCCTTAGTGCTGTGGTTATGGGCATGCACTGCTAGGCCCAGATTGTAGATGGATACTGGGAATTCAAACCCAAGTTCTCATGTTTGCATAAGTAAATGCCTTGTGTACTGAGTCATCTCCCCAGCCTACAACTGTTTTGACTAAACCTAATGTTTAAGCCACAACTGCAATGTTAGCCCAATATACAATACATAAATTATTCCAAAAATACTACCAACAACTCTCAGGAAAATGACATTTTTAAATAACTCAATTATGGCATTATATAATATGGGTTAACTCTTTGGTTACTTGTACTGTTTAGAGGGTTCAGCTACGTTGCCTAGTGCCCCCTGAGATGTGACGACCAGAGTTACCAATGCCATGTTCTTGAAGAAATATTGACCGTTCTTTTATCTGTCTGTTTACTTCGCAGCTTCCAGTCATCCTCTACAATCACAGAACCAAAGTTACAGAATGAGGTGACCATGGGCTCAAGTTCTGAAACCATGACCCAAAATAGACCTTTCTTCCCTGTAAATTGATTGCAGCGGGTACTTTGCCGTAGTAATAGAAGCTTAGTACCCAGTATCATACTTAGTTTTGAAAGCGTATCTAATTAAAGCAACTCTACAAAGATATTCAACATTCTTTCTCATTAACAAGTAAGCTCCCTGAATGTTTCTTGCTTAAGTTAAATGACACTGTTGCTAATTCCCTCTGTTGCTGTCAGGGATGAGTAGCTCATCATTTTTCATGCGTGTGAGCTAAGAAATATGAAAATACACGAAACCTGAAATTAGTGTGATCTCCATGTATTGCCAACTCCCAGGGAAACATCACAGTAATTTTACTTCTTGAGAAAATGTTTTTCTTGGCTTTGGCTCCAATACAGGCAGCTCATTATAAATGAGGCAAGGTATTCTAAGCGACTTCCTAGCCTGTAAAATTTTGTCTTCTGTAAATATAGAACATAATTATGCCTGTTATTTCATTGATTAGGTTTCTTCTAAGACGTTCCTGAGGAATTGTTTCCCTGATTCCCTTTGTAGGTTTCCTCTACCAGCTTTAGCCACTGTCACCTGTGTGTTCCTTTGTTTGTCTGGTCTGGCCATATCTGCATCCTATTGGTGACCACAACATCTAAGAAGTAGGAGGATGTCTTGGTCCTTTAATCTAGTCATTTCAGTGTTTCTCATCCCCGACAGCATCCCACCCATGTTGGGATCTTCAATAACACATCTCACCACACTGTCCATCTGCCTGCATTCACTCAGGGCTACTTTTTCATCTACTCCTACTTCCAGAATCCTCCAGCATTAGTGAATTCACCCCACACATCACTCTTCCACCAGTGTTTCTAATTTCTTCTCTTCTAACACTCAGTGCACCACAAAACCTCTGTGCGTGGCTAATGCAAGCACAATAAAATTTGCCTTCCAAGACATATGTGACTCTCAAGTGCCGAGAAGAAGTTTGCAACGTGGTCTCAGGGTTTGGGGACGCCAGCAGATGAGCATGACCGATATGACCTCAAGGACATGGTGGGCTGACTGCCCATCAGGCAGACACACTGACAGGCAGAACTGGACAATGAGGCGCCAGAGGCCAGCAGGTAGTCACAGCTTTGTGTGTCTACTGAAGAAGTCCGCCCAGGAGACAGAGAACCCCAGCATTTTCTTCTAAAGGAAGGAAACTGCTTGATGCATAAAACATGTCTTCCAAGACTGTTTAACTGCGCAGTCTCCTGCTTTCCGGCCTATGGCCGATAAGAAACTGCTTAGCGAGTCACATATTCTAATATGTCACTGTATTGTATTTTACTTCAACGGAACAATTTTCAAAAGTTTTGCAAACACCGTTTTCATCTTTCAGTGAAAGTTCCTTAAAGTAGTTTTCCCTGGGAACTCACTTTCCTGAATTATTTAGCAAGAGGGAAACACATAAAACTTACAGTGCTCAATTTATAGCACTCTTCAGTACTGCGCTTGCATTCCCCATGGGAAATAGCTCGACTTTTAAGACTTATTCTCACTTTCTCTCTGATGTCACACAGGGAAAATCGCCACGTTGATGTCAGCCGGTGCCTGTTATGAAGATTCTACAGAATTACGATGCTCTGGAGTTTTTCGTTTTGAAGATGTAATAGTTTTAAGTACTAGGAATGCTTTTCACCTTCACCAAGATTTTTTTAGTCCAATGAGAGCAGACATGTAGACACATCAGTACTCACCTTGTCCTGCCTGCTGAGCCACATTCAAAATGCCTTGGGTCAACTTTCATAGCAACAGAAGGTATTGTGGGGGGTCTGGGAAAGAAAAGACACCAGTGGCCTTACCCAGCATTTGAACCATCATATTAAACGGGCAGACAGGTGATACACAATAAGGCCATAGCCGCATGACTGTCATGGGGCAACTAGCCACCTTCCGATTGGGCTTCAAAGCCTACTGCATGGGAGAGAATTTCATGTCTGGCACCCAAATCCTGGTCAGAAGTGTATGGTTCTGAGGCTCATAGGCCCTAGGTTAACACTTGCTGGTTTTATTTTTGCTCAAGGGCCATGTTCTCCAGCTGCCTTTTAAATATTGGTGTTTGCAGCCACAGACCCGGGCTGCTCTCAGTCATGTTGAGAGAAGCTTCGTCGTGCAGTAGGCAGCAGTCAAAGGAGAAATTCAGAACTGGTCCTGTGACTTGATGCCCACAACAACTGACATCCTTTCTTCTTGTCCTGGACCAGCTGTTGTCACTCACATCTCTTCACTGTGCCCCTCACAGTTGTGGGAGAGAGCTTTGGACAATTGTTTAATTCTGACCTATCCCTTGGGCTTCAAGTTCTATGGAGGCAATGGCTACTTGGCTTTCAGTTCTGTGGTGTTCTTTTTGAGTTTCTGTCTACAGCAGAACTAAATGGAATGTGCGAGAGAAAAATGGAGCCAGGACAAATATTTTCTGATCGAGGCTCGAAGTTTAATGTAGGAACTCAGTTTATATAGTGTGGGAAAAAAACCCCAGTCCCCAACCCCCAGTCTTTGAAGGCACAGGTGAATGTCCGTGGGCGGGTCCAAGGATCAGGGCACAGATGAATGTCTGTAGGCTTAGGCAGGTCCAAAGGATGTTGTCTTCTGGGACAAAGGGTCTTCTCAGCAGGCGGTGGAGACAAGGCACAGGTGAGCAGCTCTGGTGGATCTGAAGGTTACTGCCAGTGGATCTTAGCGCCTGCAGGGGGCTGGGTTTAAAAGGACAGTGATTAGTGTAAACGGAAAGGTAGGCTTGGCGGATAACTGCAGGTGGTCCAGTGGCAACAGAGAGCTTGGAGACCCCAACAGTTCTTGATAATAATGATGGTCCTTTGTAAACAAAGGGGGTCTGTGGCTTTGTCAGGAGCACACTTTTGCTCTCTGGGAACCCACAGGCATTGGATAACCCTTGGGTAGAAAGAAGACCAGGATGTGAGTGATTGACGTCCTCCGTGTTGCTGGTCTTTCCCTGCCCCAGCATGCTGGTTTAGACTTAACCTGTGCGATGATCAGGCAGGTTGATCATATTCCACCTCTCCATGCTACCCCATCCCTCTTATGCTACTTCCTTCTTTGCAATAGACTTCTTATGTTGTCAGGTCTTGTTGGGTGTAGAATCAGCAAACTTCTTACAGGGATGTGTAGCTAATGCTTTAGTCTGTGACCCATGACTGTGAGACAGCGTGAAGGAGTGGATCACATATTCAGGACTTGATGTGACCCTTCTAACGAATAAAGAAACCAGTCACTGGGCAAGTAGGGGGGATTCCTGCTCATTGCCACAATAGCCAGACTTTCCCAGTGTTTATTGGAAGTCAGTAAGAAAAGTCCAATCACTCACTCAGTAGTAGCTACCAAGCACCTTTTACTGAAGTTCTACAAAACGTATTCCCTAGCCTCATGGCAGAAAGGCAGCTTGAAGAAGCAGGATTCAGGCAAGCGGTTACCATAGTGTAAAGAACTGGGCATAGTATTGCAGGCTTGCAATCCCACCGTTCTGGAAGCTGAGACAGGAAGATGACAAGGTTAACTGAGGCTATACAATGGGATCCTATCTCAGAAGCCTCAAACACGGAGGTAAACACAGCTATGAAGAGTTTCCCAGCCAGCACCTGAGAAAGCAAGACCTACACATGAATCCTGTCCACATCTGGATCCTCAGCCCATGAGCCCAAAGGCAAAGCTGTTTCTGCAACATGCATTACAACTGTTTTCCAGAGGTACCGTCCCAAGAGCTGTCCAGCCGAGCACCAGTTATGAAAAGCAAACTTCACTTCGTTAAAATGATGGGATCCTGACCAGGGAAGAGCTGGAGCCTCACCCCTAACACAGAAGAAGACGCAGCATCCCTGCGCCTGGTGCGTTGAAGCCCCTCCCACCTCGAGCAGGCGTTCCCTCAGCTCATGGGATCCACTCACCTCCATTCCTTGGAGCGCACCACTGATTGGATTCCCGCCGAGAGGCAGATCTCTTGCCTCTGTGGCAATTTCTAAAACCAACATAAGCAAATCACAAGCACTCTAGTTTCTTGGGGATGGTGGGGTGGAAAACACAACAGAAGACTGAATTCTCCTTCAGTGTCGATCTCCCGTCGAGATCGTCCTACAGTAAGACCTTGGAAGTCTGTGGAGAATTGAGTCAGGATTGCTGAAGACAAGCTTGTTCCTGCCCTCGAACACGCATCAGCTGTAGGGCAGGGCTGCTGGGGGTTTGTAGTTCATTCTACCTAAAGGGAACTATGGGAACTGTGTAGGTCATTCTACCTAATGTGAACTATGGGAACTTTGTAGTTCATTCTACCTAATGGGAACTAACTGTGTAGGTCATTCTACCAATTGTGAACTATGGGAACTTTGTAGTTCATTCTACCTAATGGGAACTATGGGAACTATGTAGGTCATGCTACTTAATGGGAGCTTTGGTCAACAGTGTGCAGTCAGTAATTCACCTGTTCTAAGAATAGGAGGTCCTGGGGACATGCAGAGGAGGCAGATTTAGTGGAGACAACTCAGAGATATCCTAGGCTTTAGAAAGCTCACATGGGATTGATTTCCAATGATTCAGTGGGCTCAGGAACCAGCTGACGGGCAATGCAGAGCTGAATGGATAGAATTAAAGATAATGTAAATTCCACAAGGCAATTGCCAGAAAGTCAAACTTTGTGCTGTGAGTTTGTATATGTGTCAGAAAACGCGCTTGAGAGAAGCCCCATAGGACAATGCTCACAACCACGAGTCTCCATTTTAAAACATTGGTGGCAGCAACGCCTCACTGTGCATTTCTGAGAGAATTTGATTTTCAGATCAAGGTACAAAGGACAAGACACTTAGTGTTGGCATCAGGACCTCCCAAACCTATGACATCACATAGGCGACAGCCTGCAACATACTTCCAGAACCCACTTGGCGCACCCCCCACCTTTACCTGCCTTACATCATTTTCCATATAAATAAGGAGAATGCCCCCTCCTGCTCTCTCCTCTCCATCTTCTCTTTCTGCCACCACCATCTCCTCCCAATAAAACCTCTTCCACTTGGAACTGTCTTGGCCTAGTGTGCTGTTGAGATGTGACCCCATCTAAGACATTCTAAGACATCACTTAGCTCTTTAAATGCTAAGTTGGATCGACTTATTTCCACCTTAGCTCATTATTCTGGATACGCTTCTTGTTACACATAACTTATTCTTTCTGCCATAACTAAGAATAACGGCAATGGACTCTCTGTGGAAACAAATCACTCCTCTGACTTTAGGTCGGGTAGCAACTCTAATGACCTCAAGAGGCAGCGGTACAGAGCAATGACAGTCCAGACTATATGCTGGGATTTTGGTGATATACTCCAGCCAATATTCATTCCCTTGGCCTGAGACTACTGTCCTGGACAGATGGCAATTCATGCACAAAGGATTTAGTTTTTTGTTTGTTTGTTTTTTTCTGAGATATGTCAGATGAGCATTTCAAACTGCCTTGTGTGGGATGAGGGGGAGAGCTAGGGAAGAAAGCTCTCTGCTCTGGGGAAATAGATGACTTACCCTGCTTTATGTGTGGAATCTCAACTGTTGTTCCAACCAGGGAAGGGGATTTCTGCGTGCACAATTTGGGCCATTGTACAGTCATCCTTTCCCAAAGGAAACAGATACTCAGACCCAGGAGTCCCTCCCAGGTGGTGCCAGGCATGGCTATCGGTCAAGACCAGTTTTCTCTATGGCTTTGGAGGCTGCAGTCTCCCTGTAAGGTGACTATTCTGGCCACGTGGCAATGGAAAGCCAACGAGGCAGTAGACGTCAGACTGAAGCTTCCTTCTCTGTGCCAACCCTAGCAGCTTCTCCAAAGCTGGAGTCCGTGCACCTGGGGTGGGTCTAGACTTAGATGCCGGCTGGATGGCCTCAGCTGTGCCTTCTCTCCTGCTCCTCACACACATCTAGGACCACTTCTTTAAACTCCCAAACATGGGGAACTCCATGAGACCGGAGTGTACAAAAAACGCTGCGACGCTCCCCTCCCAGCTCCGTTCCAATTCGAGACCAGGCGGAAAGCACCGAGGGTTGTGCTATCTCATCCTCCCAGTCCCTCCAGCGAGTACCACACCTTAGTTGGAATGACTCATTTGAGGATCTTACAGATGCGGAGTCTGGCCAAATTCCCAGAGACTAAGTGGGCATTTCCATAAGCACCCAGATGATATCCACAAGGACGGTCCTCCAGACACCCCGCGACACCCCGCGACTGCCACTATAATTAACCTCTGGGGGCATGGAGTTGTGCTCCCCACTTGAACCCACAGAAAAAGCATCCACTGCCTGGACTTGAGATAGGCACGAGAGCAGGGTAGATGCCCACTCTCTCCCAGGACTGAGAGAGAGGAGGCAGCTGAGGACATGCACCTCACCCGCCACAGCAGGCTAGCGCCTCCTTCAAATCTGAGGGAGCCCCTAGATCGTGTTGTTTTGCATCCGCTGGGCTGAATTTGGTGGCTGAAGTGCATACTCCTTGTGGACCCCAACATGCTCAATGTGCTGAGTAGTCAAAAAGGCTCTTTTCTGAGTGGATGGACATTAACTTTTGACATTTGCCAACACCCATGACTGCCTTGTACTATGGCTACTTCAGTCATCTTATTTAGAGAAGAGAAGACAGAAACCTAAGGATTCTCCTCTTGGCTCATCCTGAGTTTGGGTCTGCATGTGGGCCAGTGTCTCCTGTACGGATCCTTCTTCATGATATACTCTAGCTTTAAAGTTGGCATCAGTCATACCCTGAACCCCAGTCTCTAAATCTGGGGTGCTACTCAGTGGTAGAGCATGTAAAGAGTCCTGGGTTTGGTCCCCAACACTGATAAACAAATGATGAAAGGGACTCCAGTTTGTAGAACTGTGAGAAATGAGTGTTTATTGTTTTGTACACCCAGACTGTGGTACTTTGTTATAACTGTGAAAGCTAAGATGCAGCTGAAAGAGAAGCCAAGAATCCAAGTTGGATAGGTAGAGAAAGGGGCAGGGACCTGGGAGTAGTTGAGGGATTGAGGGGCATATATAATAAAAATAATAATAATAATTCAAAAATTAAAGTCAATAATTATGGTGGCCAACCCCAGCCTCCACTTGAAGCCCAAGCTTTTTTTTTTTTTTTTTTTTTTTTTTTTTAAGATAATGATAGAGGTCTCTTTCCAGTAACATCTTACACTGAAGCAAATCGTATGGCCACATCTGGATCGATGGCTCAGGAGAACCTTCACACTCTCCTGTGAGCTGCATCAACCTGTGTGGTATCAAGGGTGAGCCTATTCCCTCCACACAGAGCATGAGGGAGAGGCATGGGTCTATTGGAAAAATTCACGTGGATGGCATGTTGCAAAGCTCAAGGGACTGGCCTGGTATCAAGGAGAAGGAACTCTCTGCATCTCTGAGCCAGGAATAACTAGCCTATCCTGAACTGATTTCTTTACTCCCTGAACCATATGCTCACTTCTTAGCTGAGCTACCCCGTGAGTGGTTGTCAAGAGCTAAGATTCACCACATCTGTTTGGCTTTGCTTTTCTCCCAAGCTCAAAATGAGAAACATCTGTGCACTCCCTTTGCCTATGACTAGCTCAGTGTGGATTGTTTTCCTCATTTAGTTCTGAGCGGGTCACTCAAAACAACGACCGTCTCAAAAACCTGACCTGAAAAAATATGAGATTTCTCAATCTTGTTTCATTAATTCTGTTTCTTTACAAACCAGCAAATGAGATCAACCAACTGAGATGTGCCTGTGCCCCCTCAATACCGTACTAGTAACATGTTCAAGTGGGAGATTCTTTAAGCATTGTGAAGTTGTGCAGGCAACGGGAATGGATTACAACTGCCATACCCCAGAATGTCTGAAGTAGACCTTTTAAATAGGAACCAAGGGTTTTTCTGTTTGGGATTCTGTCTTTAAAGTAACTATGGTTGCAGCTAAGAATAATGAGTGTCTGGAGACGGATGCCAAAGATGCCCTAAGGGAGCTGGGGAAACAGGCTCAGAAATTGCTCCTGGTGCCATCCAGTGGAAGCTAGGCACCCACCAGTGGGTGGTACCTGGCCCTTCTTTGCAGGGGTAGATTGTCGGCAGTAAACATTATCAGAATGTTCAGAGGCCACCGGGGGCTGCAGCCTGGTCCCAAACCTGATATTGTGACAGCTAGGATGTTTTTGTTTTGCTTTAATAAAGCTGCAATCCATACTGGTGGTGTGGGCCTATATTAGGCCTGTAATCCCAAAGACTAGGGAAACTGAGGTTCAAAATAAAAGGCTCTATTGTCTTGGATACAGAAAAAAAAAAAATCCAAGGTCTCTCAGTGAGACCATTATATTTCAAACTAAAAATAAAGGCAATGTTAGGGTATTTGCCTAGCATGTATGGGGCCCTGAGGAGAGACAGACAGACAGACAGACAGAGACAGACAGACAGAGGAGAGAAAGAGCATCTTTTCTCATCCACACAGAGCTGTTCCAGTGTTCTAAATTCCATGTTAGGCGCTCTGCACTTGAGGATGAAAACATGTGTGCCCTTTCCAAGTAACAGCGAGAGGAATGAACCAAAGTTTAGCTAACTTTGACACTAGAAAATTCCAGCAACAAACTGCAACTGAGGACCTGTCTCGCTCTCAGTTACAGATGCAGAAGTTTGGAAGCTCCACAAAGAAAAGGTAGAAGTGCTTTCTCTTTCGCCTGTAAACATGTATGTAAATTTATGAGGGTTCTATTTGGATAGAAACAATAGGTAATCATGGATTTTGTTAGATGTTACTGTACCATAGTTTCCCTCAGGGACTCTCTACCATGGCATAGTCTTGTCTTCTCGAGTTCCCTCTATGCACATCTAATTATCCCGCCTTTGGATATGTCTTCACCATCAGAGAAGACAATTCTGAGTGCCAAAGAAAGTAGAGGCTGTGTGAAAACCATGAGGAACCAACCAGTGTCCTGCCTTAGCTTCTTCGTGTCTGTGGTGTGAACATTCATGCAGGAATTTTCTCAGCCAAACCGGCATCATCTGGGTGAGCTGGAACGCACACATGACACACAAAACCATCCGGAAAATTCCATCAGGGTTCACCCCAACTCGGTTAACAACTGGAGACCCGAAGAACTCCTATGGATCTGTCACATAATGAAATGAGGTAAGCTGAGTCCATATAGCTAATAAACAAAAGGAGGTCTGTGCTACTCTCATTTTTATTCTACACACCATGTGTCTGGTTTTCTCAAGTCAGGCAGCGGCAGGCAGTATGCGCCTCCAAACTGCTAGACTTCCCCCCAGAGCTTTCCCGTCTGCAGTAATGCTTCCGTGAAATCAAATCCAATATTTCACTTGAATAAATATAATTGAACAGATGCACAGGGAGGAGAAAATTGTGATAGCAAAGACACCCACTGGGATGAGGTCAGCAGCAGTTTCAAGACTTCTGTTATTCAGCTGGAGAGAAAAAAAAATCAAGATGGAAGGTTGGGAGGGTGGGGAGGGAGGGTGCCTGAGAGAGTGGGGAGGGGGGAGAAAATGAACCTGATCAAAACACATTGTATTAAATGCTCAAAGCACTGATGATTGATTTACAAGAACAGAATTGGTACCCAGCACACACAGTGCAGGGCTGTCTGAGAAGGACTCAGTCTTTCTTGACATTTGGAGTTCTACCTGCTATGTCCATGATGCTTATGATTTGGCCAGGAAATTTCCTTTCACCTCAACAGCCGTCTCAGGCAGGACATGATCGCACAATGCAGAAGGTTAGAATTTTCTTCACCCAATGAAATCCCTGAGATTTGTCTGTACGTGAATAAAAGATTCCTATATGTGTCGCAACCCTGAAGTGTTCTGGTTGATTCTACCCAGAAACATCCTTAACAGAGATAAAACTGTCGAGTTTAAAAAGGAGACTCTCGTTTGTGATAAGCTCCAACATGTAATCAATCACAAGACTGCTTAGTCATGCCACAGAAACGACGGAGCCATTTCCAGAACTGGCTCTATTATGGAAATTTTATGTTTAAAATAGTATTTCAAATAGTAATTGACTAAATATTTTTGAAGAGTAGCTTACTACTCTTATTTATTATATTATTTTTTTAGAAATAAATGATTATTGCTGATCTTTTAGCTAAACATGAACATTAGCTAAGCATGAACATAAGCAACCTATTTACTTTGTATCGACACCAGTGCACATTTATATTAAGTAATTTTAAAGATTTGTCAAACAACTGAGATTCTTAATCCCATTTTTCCATCGAAGCAACACACACACACACACACACACAC
>NC_034600.1:618922-621434 GCF_900095145.1 Mus pahari | reverse complement strand
AAAAGTCCCAACGTTGAGTGTATTTACTTTCTTCATACAGAAAGCCTGAAACCCAAGCCTCTGATAAAGCAGGCTCAGTGGTTAAACACACAGGAGTCTAAGATTGTCCCTCTGTCCAGCCTCTCCAGATTAGCTTGGGTAAATTAATTAAGCTGGCTCCCTGCTGGGCTGTGTCTTCTGCTCATTACACCCAGTCTGCTCCCTCTCTTCCTGCTGACACTGACAAGCCGGGGACCTAAAATAGATCCTAATTATTTTCCCGTTACCCTTCTCTGTTCAAAGCTTTGCATGGCTGTTTTGACTGTGAGACCTCATTAACACGGAGCTCATTAAAACCACAGAGAATGGATGAATCCGCAAGAACAAAACTTTGGTTGAGGTGAAGGTATAACGGCACAAGGTATAAACAGTAAATATTAAAGATGTCATTCTAGCTCTCAGTACAGAAACAAGGGAAACAATGCTGCTCAGACAATACAGTAGGTGATAGTGGCTCCCAGGGTTACAGGGGCTTTCATCCATTGCTGAAATCCTCACGTTAGGATCCCCAATGATGGACAGTTTTCTTTGCTCCTCTTCCCAGTGTGGCTACATTAAATCTCTCCCTTTCTGCTTTAAAAAGGAAGAAAGGAATCGAGGGAGGGAGGGAGGGAGGGAGAAAGAAAGAAGTAAAGAAAGAAACACTAGAAGGTATTTTAAATTGCCAATAATATTTTTTAAAGATTTTATTATTTGTCATGTAGACAGCATTCTTCCTGCATGTATGCCTGCAGGCCAGAAGAGGGCACCAGATCTCACTATAGATGCTCATGAGCCACTTTGACCTCTGGAAGAGCAACCAGTGCTCTTAGGCTCTGAGGCATCTCTCCAGCCCTGTTAATAATATTTTAAAGTGGAGATACCTCAAGTGTCTTGTCATAAGAAGTATCGTGTGGCCTGAACATAACAGTGAAGCTATCTTTTCTCCATAGGATGCACATGAGTGAACTCATTAGCATATATCATGATAGACTTCAACAAACTCTGGATTTATATCCAATCTCTTTATAACTGTCCTAAAAGATTTGAAAGACAAATACATATTTCTTATAGAGAAAACACAGCTCCAAGGCCAACAGTAGTTATTCAAGATCACAATTCATAAATAAAAGGAAGGGAGACAAGGCTGGTCTGCTTTCTTGAACCTAATCTGCAAACACACGCGCACACACACACACACACACACACACTGCCGCACCCACCTCCCATGCTCGTCCATGTTAAGCTTTTTTTTTTTTTTTTCTCCACCAGATTTATTTTTAAAGGAATGACCTAAGGGAGAAAAAACTGGGGTTCAGAAGCATGGGCTAGAAAATAAATACAAATGTAAGCTGTTTCACTAATTTTATAACTACAAAGTGGTACAGAGAATGAGGCCCTCTACAGAACAGATTCGGACGAGGCGTTCCCTTAGCAAGGCTGAAGATTCCGTTAGGATGCAGCCAGTCCACGCTTTTACCCAGATTTGAACAGAAGAATGGCCACCTGACCCAGGTAGAAGTAGACGAAGTGTTTGGTTTCATACGTCACGTAGCTACCGAAGTTCCGGCCCACAATGCAGTGCCAGGTGGGGTTGTACTTCTTGTCAAACTCCTTCTTGATATGGGCCGCAATATCCTTCTCTGTGCTGTACTTTTCCAGCGCCTGCGTTGCGCACCTCACCGAGTCCTGCTGCATCTCTTCCGACATGTCTACAGTTTTCATTACCGCCTTCCGGTCGCACATGGTTACGGTGGAGCAGGGGCCAGCCGGCCCTAGGGAAGGAGCTGGCCCTCAAGCAGCAGCGGACAACCGGTCCCAGCCGAAGCCGTGGCACATCTCTTGGCTGAATATTTAACTGTATGCCTTTGCTACATTTCCTTTACCCATTCAGGAGCCATTTGGTATGTGGTTTATGTTGTCACAAAAAGCAAGAAACCGCCTCAATTCCATCTCAGTGTGACTGCACAATTACCCGCTGACCCTCTGAGGGGAGAGCTGTGCCCTGGAGACCTGGCTTTTCGTGGATCAGAGATTCACGTGTGTGAGGAAATGCAGTGGAAGCAGCAGACACTGCTGTTGCGGGAAATATTTTAAAATGAACCCACCAACTCTCCGTGCTCCTGCTTCTCTCAACCCACCAACTCTCAGGTAGAACTCTGTTTTTTTTTGTTTTTTTGTTTTTTTCATTTAATTAAATTTTGCCTTTTTTTTCCAATTTTTTATTAGATATTTTCTTCATTTACATTTCAAATGCTATTCTGAAAGTCCCCTATACCCTCCCCCGCCCTGCTCCCCTACCTACCTGCTCCCACATCTTGGCCCTGGCATTCCCCTGTGCTGGGTCATATAAAGTTTGCAAGACCAAGGGGCTTCTCTTCCCAATGATGGCCGATTAGGCCATCTTCTGCTATATATACAGCTAGAGACACGAGCTCAGGGGGTACTGGTTAGTTCATATTGTTGTTCCACCTATAGGGTTGCAGACCCCTTC
>NC_034600.1:601383-616042 GCF_900095145.1 Mus pahari | reverse complement strand
AATAAAATCACAATTTACAAGATGCCAATATAATAATTTTAGAGCCAATTGATAATGATAAAAGCTTTATCTCAATTATTTTAACCTTATAAACTGGCTGTTTCAAGTCAGGCTGGTTCACGTCCACCTCCATTTTCCTTCCTCTCCTTCTCCTGTCATGCTCCATGTTTCATATGTGGTGATGCCTAGGAGCAGTGTCGCTTACTTTCTCTCCACAGTGAGATTGGCTCCCCACAAGCTGACTTCTGCTAGCTGAGCTCTGTGTGCCTCCCCCATCAAAAGCTTACACTGCACATCTTCTCTGCAAGCCTTCATCACGACAGAAGCAAGAATAACCTTTTCAACTCTGCACAGTCCAGGCAGCAACAGGACTGTGAGTACCAAGAACTGTGAACCCAGGAGTCAGTCCTGCAGAAAAAGTAACAGGCTCCTCTTGGGGCTCTTTGTCTCGTTAGTAACAGGATGTAAAGATGGACCCAAGTTGGAGCTCAAGGACAATTTTATTAGTGTTTAATAGAGAGAAAGAAAAGACGGGGCAGGCAGTGGATAATAAATCTCAGCAGCTGCCCAGAAGAGCAGAAAGGGGGACTCGGGGAACAGAGAAGCCTCTGTCATTTAAGCTGGCATGGAGGTAAGACTCATGGTGGACAGGCAGCCATATTACAAGGAGGAAGACTTCAGGGGAAGAGTTTTTTTTTAAAAAAAAAAAAAAAAAAGCCCAGACTATCAAAAGCAAAAGCAAACATACTTAGGTTCTAGGCCAGCATCCCAAAGAGAAAGACACAGAAGAATGTAAAGAAAATCTGTGCCTTTTTAACAGAGGCCTCAGAAAGGTGGGCAGTTCCAGCTAGACCTCATGGTGGCTCCTAGGGACTATCCTAAGGGTATGGAAATTCTGAAAAGAAAAAAATATAAGATCTCATTTAAGAGGCTGGAGAGATGGCTCAGCGGTTAAGAGCACTGACTACTCTTCTGGAGGACCTGAGTTCAAATCCCTGCAACCACATGGTGGCTCACAACCATCTGTAATGAGATCGGATGTCCTCTTCTGGGGTGTCTGAAGACTGCTACAGTATGCACAATATAATAAATAAATAAATAAATAATCTTTTTTAAGTCTCATTTAAGAACTATGTATTCTGCTTTTTAAAATTTTTTCTTAGTATGACTTAAGGTAGGTCTGCCTTCACAGGATTAGTCTCCTGGCCAGATGCTTGGCCTGGCCGCACTGGAGTGCTAGATCTCCAGCCAGGACCGAGATTCTAGTCTCTTGGCCACAAGGAGGATTTCCTTAATGGGCCTTTATGGCAAATGTAGCACCCTTTGATGCAATGCCTCATTCGGTAAGCAATGAGAGAGTCTTCATTTTTCCTCCTGTAATGGTGATAAAGGTCACTTGCAGTCTGTGTGATGTGGCCTTGAAGCCACTATGCATGCCCTGGGTCAGTATGAAAGATGATTGCTCAGTGCAAAGCAAACATTCAGTCTGCATCTCTGCAAACAAACCTGTCAATCCCAGAGGAGTTGGAGGCTGGTAAACTGTGGTATAGTGTTGCAAACCAAAGGTTACATTGTCAATAGGGAGGTAAATTCTGACCAGGCTGTCCAGCCTTTGACCTGACAGAAAGAAAATTCCTTCAACGCCATTCCAAAAACTGTTGCATGCATTAAGGGGGAGCCCTACTTTCCCTCTGGGTCATTGTGTCATCTTGCAATGTCGTTTCTTATACCCACCCGACGTGTTAGGACAATGGTCCCCCTCTGATTCTCTGAAGCTGTGACCACATTACATCGAATGGCTAAGGGGGACCCAGGCTGAGGTTTAGAGTCGCCTGAACTTGACATGGGGAGGTTGTGCAGATTTCTCTCAGTGAGTGCAATGTGAACCTAAGAGCTGGCTGGTCAGAGTGAAAGCAGCAGAAAAGAAACTGGAAGGTCAGAGGGCTGTAGGGAACCACCAACCCTGCAGCACAGGAACAGTTCTGGAAGCTATGGTTAGATGGCAGGGCCTCCAGACAGGCAACAGAGGGAACGGCCTGGAGAACCTTTGTTCAGACTCATGGGATGAAGGCTTCAGACCTGAAAATAGTAAGTTTGTATTGGTCAGGCTTCTGAGTTTATGGGGGTTGTGAAGAGCAGCCAGGATAGCAGGACCTGCCCCCCGCCCCGCCCTTTGAGGAGAACAGTTTTCCTTGTCACTGATGAGCAGCAGCTCCTTCCTTCCTGCTGCCTGGCTTCTCCTTGGCTTCATCTTTCCACGCCTTCTCCTGAGCTAACCACATTCCTATGTGCCCTGTCAAAGCTAAGACTTGCTTTTATAGGTGCTGTACTCTGAGTTACAGATACTATGCGTTATGAAGTCGTGCTCTGAACCTGAAACTGCCTCTGTGTTATACAGGCCGGGGCAGATTGAGCCCGTGCATTCCTGCAGGCTGGGGCAGATTGAGCCCGTGCATTCTTCTTGCACCATCCTAGTTGCAGGACATTTTGAAGGGGGTGTGGAGCTCATTCGCCTCCCAGTTGGTGGAAGCAGTGTGTCTGAAAGCTTAAAGTCTATGAAGCATTTCTTATGTACAAGTATTACTTCAGTCATTCAAATGTAGCTGGATCTCTGGTATGATTTGGAGCCACGCCCCTCCTTGCCTCCTCCAAAGGTGTCTTTGGCTTGTGCACACTTGGAGTCCCCTCTGACTCATGTGTTCTCTCTCTAGCTGGGAGAGGTGGGCCTGATATCTAATTCCTTTTGGGCAGATCCGTCTCCACCTTTCTGTCAAGGTCCCTGTAGGGCATCCTAAGCCTCCTACACTACGTGTGGTAGTACCTTCCCTCTCCTGATTGGGCTTCTGTCTCAGCTCCTGAGGAGTGCGCTTCCATAACCTACCCACAAGCTCCCTGGCTGCCCATATCATTCTGATGCTATGCCCATCTCTGATCTGTACAAACCACACATGGGTACCAGGGTCCCACTCGTCATAAAGATCTGCTACTTCAATAAGACTAAAGCACTCAGGCAAGCTCTGTGTCCAGACCCTGAAGGGAAGAAAAGCTAACCACAGAATGGAAAACATTATTGGGTAGAACAGGAAAGCTGTGTGCTGTGTCTATTTCACGAGGGAGGAAAAAAATGAGCATGTTTTCGTAAGAAAGGAAGACTGATTTAAACACGCAGGACCTGATGGACCTCTAGTGGCTTCATCTTAATTAATTATACCTGTGATGCTCCTGTTTCCAAATACGGGCACACGCCGGAGCTCTGGGTTCATATTCCTGAAAGATTCAATTAAGCCATAACCCTTGCTGTCCTGCCTTGCTGCCACCACAGGGAAGGCTCTTGTGTTGCTTCCCATGTTCACAGCTGTGGTCACAGACCTGAAGATGGCACTGTGCATCAACTGAAAACATTCTCAAAGCAGAGGCAATGGAAAAATCCTCACACTGCCCACAGCCGTGGCTAATACATGAAATTATATAAAGATTTAGGTCATAATTCAGTTTGAATTAAATGTATTTATATTACCTTTTTTTTTCCATTTTACTTATTTGAAGCTTCCGGTTAATTGCAAGTTCCCAGACAAGGTTAAGAGAACAAGATTTACATACCCACAGATATACAAGAAAACCTAACTTTCCAAGCCTTTGCAAGTAACTCAGACCTGATACGTATGCCCAACTTTATAACTACTGCAAGCTCTTAGTTCTTATCATTTCTCAGCAGTAAGTGGGGCTGCTGATTAGCAGAAAATAGCAATCTTCCTGGCTGTGGCAGCCCATTCTATTAATCCCAGTACTTGGGAGGCAGAGGCAGAGGCAGAGGCAGGCAGATCTCTGTGTATTCGAGGCCAGCCTGGTCTACAGAGCCAGTTTCAGGACAGCTGGGGCTACAGAGAAAACCTATGTCAACTGAAACAAAACAGAACAAAACAAACAAACCAAAAACAAAGAAGAGGAGGACGAGGAGGAAGAAGAGGAAGAGGACAGACAGAAATAACAAATCTCTTCCCCACTCTGGGCCCCTTTTCCTTTCTATCCTTTTCACTTAAAAACAGTTAATAACTATTTAAGCACTTATTAATGTTTAACATGTACACTATGGCACAGAATTCCAGGAAAAATATGTACACACATTATTAATTACATGGCTCATTGCTATGACCAAATGCTAAATAAAAAGCAACCGAGAGGAGGAAGGGTTTATTCTGGCTTGCAGCTCAATGGGATTATTCCAACATGGTGGGAAGACAAGGCAGCAGGCAGGTATGATATGGTGGTAGGAAGTGCCAGGTCAGAGTACACTCACACCCAGTAAGCAGAGAGCAGACAGGAAGTAGGGCCAGCCTGTAAATCTCACGCTCGTGGCCCACCCCCAGTACTGGCTGCTTTTGTGTGTCAACATGATACAAGTTAGAGTCTTCAGAGAGAAAGGGCCCTCAGTTGAGGAAAGGCCTCCATGAAATCCAATGGTAAGGGATTTTCTCAATCGGTCCTGGGTTCTATAAGAGATCAGGCTGAGGAAACCAGGGGCAGCAAGCCAGTAAGCAGCACCCCTCCAAGGCCTCTGCATCAGCTCTCGCCTCTAGGTTCCAGCCCTGCTTGAGTTCCTGTCCTGACTTCCCCCAATGATGAACTATGATCTGGAAGTGTAAGCTGAATAAGCTCTTTCCTGCCCAACTAACGGAACCTCCAACTAAGACACCCACTTTCACCAATAAGGCTCCACTTCTTTTTTCTTCTTCTTTTCTTTTCTTTCCTTTTCTTCCTTTCTTCTTCTTTTTTTAAATTTTTGTCCCCCCAACCTCCTATTTCCTGAGGTTGCCTGTTTACATTCTTTCTGCTGGCCCTCAGGGCTTCAGTCCTTTTCCCTCACCCAATACCAGAGGTTCCCCCTTACACACACACACACACACACACACACACACACACACACGCGCGCGCGCGCACACACACACACACACACACACACACACACACACACGGTCCACTTTCCCTCCCAGGTACCTCCCTCCCTCCCCACTTATAATTGATTGCTTTTTTCTCTCTTCCAAGTGGGACTGAGGCATCCTCACTTGAGCACTTCAGCTTGTTGAGCCTTTTGAGTTCTGTGGACTGTATCTTGGGTATTCTGTACATTTTTTTTGTTTTTTTCTTTTTTTGGCTAATATCCACTTATTAGTGAGTACATACCATGCATGTCCTTTTGGGTCTGAGTTACCTCACTCAGGACAATATTTTCTAGTTCCATTTGCCTGCAAAACTCATGATGTCCTTGTTCTTAATAGCAGAGTAGTATTCCATTGTGTATATGAACCACATTTTCTGTATCCATTATTTTGTCGTAGGACATCTACATTGTTTCCAGCTTCTGGCTATCACAACTAAGGCCACTATGAACATAGTGGAACAGGTGCCCCTGTGGCATGGCAGGGCATCTTTTGGGTATATTCCCAAGAGTGGTAGAGCTGGGTTTTCAGGTAGATCTATTTCCAATTTTCTGAGGAACCTTCAGATTGTTTTCCAAAGTCTTTGTAACAGTTTGTAATTGAACCAGCAGTGGAGGAGTGCCTCTTTCTCCACATCCTCTCCAACATGTGTTGTCACCTGTGGTTTTGATCTTAGCCATTCTGATTGCTGTAAGGTGGAATCTCAGGGTCATTTTGATTTGCATTTCTCTGATCACTAAGGACTCTGAACATTTCTTTAGGTGCTTCTCAGCCATTCAAGATTCCTTAGTTGTGAATTCCTCAGTTGTTTGAACTCACTGGCTACAGGGGAAATTTCATAAACAGAACTCCAATGGCTCATGCTCTAAGATCAACAATTGATAAATGGGGCCTCATGAAATTGGAAAGCTTCTGTAAGGCAAAGGACATAGTTGAAAAGACAAATTGGAAACCTACAGACTGGGAAAAAAAAATCTTCACCCACCCCATATCCAGTAGACGGCTAACATCCAAAATATATACAAAGAACTCAAGAAGTTAACCACCAAAACAAACAAGCAAACAAACAACCCAATTAAAAAATAGGATATAGAACTAAACCAAGGCAGCTTCTTTTTTTTTTTTTTTTTTTTTTTTTTTTGGTTTTTNNNNACAGGGTTTCTCTGTATAGCCCTGGCTGTCCTGGAACTCACTCTGTAGACCAGGCTGACCTCGAACTCAGAAATTCGCCTGCCTCTGCCTCCTGAGTGCTGGGATTAAAGGCGTGTGCCACCACGCCCGGCTCCAAGGCGGCTTCTTAAATGTCATCCAGCCTCCCCATGTAGCTCCACCAGCTGGGGACCAAGGATCAAAGCCACATGCCTGTGAGAAACAATCCAACCCCAAGGCACCATAAATAAAGTGCTTCTGCTGTGATGCTGTGCCTGGGACCAATCAATGGGAAGGGAACCATCCATCCCTACCACAGCTTGCTCCTTCAGCTCTCCTCTCCTCTCCCTCCTTCCTGCCTCCGCCTCCACCTACCCCCTTCTCTCACTGTTGTGTTCTATAAAATTAAAGTGAAAGAAGGAATGTGTTTGGTGGAGGTGCAGTGAGGTGTGGGGGAAGGGGTGCCTCTGCAGGCCCATGCTGAGGCATCTCTTTCCCCTTTGAGACCAGGGGGAAAGGTATAGAATAGAATAGAGTTTTGTTTCTTCAGGGCATGAGGAGGGGAGTTGAGGGAGTAGAGACAGAGAAAGGCAGAGGGACTGGACAAAGGGACAGAGCAAGAGCAAGAAGGCAAGTGAGAGAGAAGGGGACAGGCAGCCACTTTTAGTAACTGTGGGGAGGAGCCTAGACACAGTGCTAACACTCACATTCCATTTTGTTCTTTAAAACAGCAAAAAGAAATTTCCTAGAGTTGAATGATAAACAGCATTTCGCAGGGGGAAAGGACATGTATGTAGATGAGCGATAAAGGCATGACACAGACAAGCCAGAAAATGCTAGATATGTAGACCACATTGCAGTTAATTCAATTTACCTTTAGAAACTCAGGTGCCAAGTCATTAGAAAACACACAGTTTGATTATGATATTTATTAACCAAACAAAATATTGCTGGTGTCTTGCTGACTGCAGCTTATTTTGCTGAAAAACAAAAACAAAACAAAAAATCAAATACGTCCATAGCTTGTGTCTCCTTTCTGCCACTGCCCTTGGAGACCTTTGACTCTACTCCTACAAAGTAATGTATAACTAATAATGTGAGACAGCCCTATGAGAAGCAGGGTGTGATTCATTCTGAATGTATTTAACATTGTATTAACAACTGGGGTCATCCATCCCTTGGCAGTCCAGAGAGGACTGATGCTGAGTGTCTATGGCACAGGCAGGGCCATCAGAGTAGAGCTCTGAATTTCACAGGCTCTCCTGAAGAAGTTGCTTAGTGGCTTGGCATCTTTACTTCTGAGACAAGAACGGGACAGTCCATGTTTGTGGGTGATGAGTACATAGGTTATTCTGTGAGTCAATGCAACTTTGTACACACACACATACACACATACACACACACACATACACACACACACTCACACACATACACATACACTGACACACACTCACAAGCACACATACACACACACATACACACTTACACACACTCACACACACACTCACACACATACACTGACACATTCATACACACACTGACACACACATACACTCACACACACTGACACACACATACACACACACACTCACACACACACACACACACACACCACACACACACCAGTAAGGCTCACATTTTCTCCAACCTGCTTCCTCATCTGAGACTTGGGGTGATGACAAGACTGTGTTTTATCTATGCTTTTAATGTCTGTCAGACAAGAAGTTGTTTTAAAAAGAGTCATGAGATGTCTGCTGGGCTTAAATGTACCCTCTGTTAATTGGTACACTACAGTTCCAACCTCAATTATGAACTGGGACATTGAGTCCTCAACAGGGGAGAAATTCGGCTCACTGGGGTAAGTGCTCAAGATAAGAGGGGGAGACAGTGGAGAGGAAAGAATGAAGAGTGCAGGCACACAGCAAAAGCTCTGAGCTGCAAGCACCAGGTGAAGAAGACAATGTAAACCCGAGGGGGAGCTTCTGGAAAGCCGGCTCTGCCTGCGCCCTGACCTTGAGTTTCCAAATCTGAATGGCATGGTTAGGATATAAGATGCCTTCCAACTCCTTAAATGCTTAGACCCCTACTTGGTAACATTGGAAGGCAGTGACAACCTTAAAGGGGAGGATGTGGCAGGAGGCTTTCTGAGGGGTGGGGGTGGGGGTCACTGGAGAGAACCCTGGGACTTTGGTTTGCTCCTCTTTCCCTTCCACACCCGGTCCTGCGAGGGGGCCTCCTCTTCTTGCACTCCTAATGTACCAGGTTAAAAACTGTAGAGAAAACAAAAGTGAATAAATAAACGTAAAAGAGACCTGCCTTTTAGAAAACCTTAGCTTGGCCTGGCTGAGTATTGGTATGCAAAGTAACCAAGGCCCTACTTGGCTCCTCAACTGTCTCTCCAGGGGATGCTGCTCTGGGTGCGCTGCTAACAGCCAGCTTTTACTAACGTATTAGTATGTTAATAGGGATGAGGAGTGCCTTAAGGAGTTGGTAAATTTCACTAAGCTAGGTTGAGAAAGTCTCTATCTTTTTAGGAGCTTCCACTGGAGAGCAGAGAATTCCTCCAAGAGCAGTCTTCTATCGTTTGTCTGGTAAAGACCCTGGTATCCCTTCTCCTTTGAAGCCCAGACTGCTTTGCTGAATGTATTTATCATCTGGTTAGTTATCCCCACAGATGCAGTAGTGGTATGGATGTTATTATGGTAGTCAATCACTTCCTGATTAGATTTAAGATCAGTACATCCTTCAAACCTGACCAGAGAAGTTTCATCTTACAGTAAATGGTGATTAATACAGAGAACAACATCTAGAAGAGAGTAGGAAGACAGTAAGAGTCTTACATAGTAGACAGCTGCAGTGAGACAGTGCCTGATGGATGTGACAGACACCTGCAATGACAAAGTATCTGATGGATGTGACAGCCGCAGTGACACAGTATCTAATGGATGTGACAGACAGCTGCAGTGACACAGTATCTGATGGATGTGACAGACAGCCTCAGTGACACAGTATCTGATGGATGTGACAGACAGCCTCAGTGACACAGTATCTGATGGNGTATCTGATGGATGTGACAGACAGCCTCAGTGACACAGTATCTGATGAATGTGACAGACAGCCTCAGTGACACAGTATCTGATGGATGTGACAGACAGCTGCAGTGACACAGTATCTGATGGATGTGACAGATAGCTGCAGTGAGACAGTGTCTGATAGACTGAAAGTTCTGAAGCCATGACTGAATATATAATATCCCAGCATACACAGGCTTGGTGGGCTCATGGAGTCCCATCTCAGCTCAGGACCTATTCACAAATGATGGCTGCAGGGGAAGGAAGAACTGGTTTTCTTCAAGTGTGTGCCTCCTCCCCCCACCCCCGAAGGCCATGTGTGTTCCAGAAGATGATACATTTTGAATGGGTAGAGGTGTAATTGGTCAGCAATTCATTCCTCACCATGTAACGCTGCTTCACCCCAGGCCCAAAGCAACAGGGCGAAGCAACCATGGATTGCAACCTCAGGAACTGCGGGTCAAAATAAACTCCTGTTTGTAAGTTGATCACCTCAAAAATTTTATTCCAGCAACAAAAACCAACTCTTACTTAGCAAGGCAGTTTCCTTGTGTTCTATATTTTCAGCCGTTTGGAGTATAATTAGTAATTTTTAAAAAAATGTCAAGTATACAGTGTGACGATTTAAAATACATTTACAATGTGAAGTAACCGAACACAATCAAGTTAGTTAATACACACATGATTGCACACAGTCACATTTTGCTTTGTTTTTCTCTTAAATAAAACATTATCTTAAATAAAACATTGTGGTCACCATGATGCTGGTCAGATAATTTGTTCAATTTGTAAGTGGGTATTTGTACACATGGGTGATTACTTTCCTGTTCCCACTTCCGTGGCTCTGGCAGCCCCCATTCCACTTCATCTTTGTATACATGCTATTGTTTTAGAATGTACGTATGAGTGAGAATAGAAATTTTGTTCCTGCAGAAAGTAGAATCAAAATGTAAATTGAGATATTCCTTGACAGCATTGGACCAGCCCAGCTTTGGAATCAAATGTCTTGGAGTACAGAGATCTACTTTAACACTTCGATGAAGCTTCAGACTGAGGCTAAAACAAATTAAACACAAACTCAAAATGAAACCCAAACAAAAATAAGTGTGTGTGTGTGGGGGGGAGCTTCTTTAGCCTAAAACAGAAAGTTCTGCCCGTGCTTTCCAGCCCATTCCAGTTCCATTCCTGCAATGTGGAAATAGCACACACTAACTGTCCTCCTGTCTTCAAGGATGGGATCAACAAGCTCCATGCCGTCACCCTCAGCAACCTACGGAGTTCTATTAATCTTTTAGGAACCTCAGCTCAGACAAACCCAGGATTCATGGCTTCGTGGCATTTTAGGACCAACCAGCAGGAATCAGAACTGGTTACAAACAGAAGGAAATTACGAACAGAAGGAAAAGCACTCAAGGGAAGACTAAGGAGCTTCAGGAACAGGAGAGTGTATTCATGGAAGAGTGACAGAAAGTGAGCCATGCCCATGGGTGGAAACAGGCTTCCCAAGGGAGGATCGCAACTAAGCGTCATGTTCGTCACGTGTTCCACCTACGTTAGTCATGTCTCCCACCTACATTAGTCATGTCTCCCACCTTGGGTGACCCTCACATTACTTCTCAAACGGTTGCAGGAGATCGTTTTTTTTCCTTTTCGCTACCTTTTGATACTTGAGCTGATAGGGCGACTCTGGGCCTGTCTTAGATGGATTATAATCTGATGAAGTAAAGCCAGCAGCCACACGGGTTGCATGAGGGATTTAGCACGGCCATTTTGCTATAAATGGGATTTCCGGCATGATTCCTAGAAAATTAAAGGTTTCAGCTGAGAGAGTAGAAAAGCCTTGGGCCGTTGCTAATAGTATCAGAATTGCTTTTCATCTGGCAAAGAGCTTCAATCAGAGTCCAGAGTGAGGGGATCATTACATAGCCCCATAATTTTCTGTCTTCCTACCCTGCATTACGTCTAACCCTCAGATTTAGAAGAAAATTGGTTTTGGTGTCAGAGAAATTCATTTTGAAAAAGACTGAAGTGGAAACAGCCACCGTGAGTTTGTGCTTTGATGACTCGGTAGTGGGAACAGGGTGGGCATTCCTGGGTAATTGATAGTGTACCTTGGTTTACTAGAATATAAAGGGAAAAAGAACCCTGTGAGCTGCCCTACCCCACTTCCTCCTCGTCAGTAGAACTTCCTCCAGTTCCTCAGCAGCCACATAGTCCAGTGAGGATGGTGTCCCTATGTTGGTCACCCCATCTGATGCTCTGCTTAGGGAAATGACAAGTCGCTTTTTCCTCAAGGAGCAACCTTTTCTTAGGGCAAAGAACTAATTCTATGGGACTTTTAGTGCTAAGGGTAGGTGGTTTCCAGAATAACCCAGGAATAATCGATAACCCTCTTGAAATACATGCCAAATCAGACCATCTGTCTGATTGGCCCCCTCTCCACTGTAGAAGCATTCTGGAACACAGCACACACAGCAGCCTAAAAATCAGATGTGATAAAAAGGTAAAATCAAAGAACCAACATTTGAACTTCTAGAGCCTTTAAAAGCGGTGGTGCTCAACCTTCCTAATGCTGTGGCCATTTAATACAGTTCATGTTCCAGCCATAAAATCATTTTCATCTCTACTTCATAACTGTAATTTTGCTATTGTTATGAGTCGTCATGTAAAGATCTGGTATGCAGGATATCTTATATTTGACCGTGTGAAAGGGTTGAATGCCCCCCTCCCCCCTAGGTTTCTGCGACCCACAGGTTGAGAACCACTGCTTTAAAAAAAAATCTCCGTTTGGTGTAGAAAATGGTGCCTGGGTTGATGTAGAGATGACAGATGTGGGCCTGGGTGAGTTGTGCTAAGTAGGGCTGACTGTGCATATCGTTTTCATTCCATGCTTGTCTGACGGACAGGAAGGAAAGCTTTCTATGTGATGGCTCTTTATTTTGTTAAATTGCTTTCTGTAGCATCTTGGGACTCACAAGTGATGGTCATTGTTGAACTTCAAAGGATTTAATAGGAAAAGGTCCAAGTTCCAAGGTCTCTGAAATCAATAAGGAAGAAAATCCCAGCTTAGTCGAGAAAGATCCACTCTCCATAAAACTGCTATGGAAAATGCCAGCTGAGCCCTCAGTGTCTAAGGTTGGAACTCTCAGTTCCCTACTCCTAAACCAGAACTGGTGCCTACTGAGGCCTGGGGTCGGGAAGCATAGCTGAAAGTCGGTGAACCTGGGTCTCACCTGTTCCCCGACCCCAGTCACCTGCCCCCCCACCCGACCCTGTCACTGCCTGACAATTATGGAACTGCACATGGCCTCCCCTAGGACTGTGGCTCTAACCAAGGTGAAGACTGGTTCAACTGAACTGAACGCTGTGAGACGGCTGTGTTTAAGACATACTTGGAGCTGGGCCTGGTGGCGCAGGCCTTTAATCCCAGCACTCGGGAGGCAGAGGCAGGCAGATTTCTGAGTTCAAGGCCAGCCTGGTCTACAAAGTGAGTACCAGGACAGCCAGAGCTATACAGAGAAACCCTGTCTCGAAAAACCAAAAAAAAAAAAAAAAAAAAAGACATACTTGGAAGAAAAAAACAAACAAACAACACAGATGTAAGCTTGTTCCAGTAATACATGTTCTGGTTCTGGACCCTAATGAACTGAGTTGACAAAATTTCATTTAACACAAAGACAGCTCAACGCACAGGATGTAGCTTCCTGACAAAGGTCAGAGGCTGCTTGAACCTGGTGACCTTGATGTCTGAGACACAAGTCTCCCAGGGTCCTTGAGAGTGAGAGACCAGAGTTTCCAGTGGGGAGAGCCACCCACCTATGCTGTATCAAAATCAGCAAATGAAAACCTCTACTTCAGAATTTAAAATCGAAATACAACTACATCATTTTTCCCCTCCCTCACCTCCATGTCCTCCCCACTCACTCTCTCGAATCTGCACCCCCTTTCCTTTAATTATTATTGCTGCACACTTACGTACATGCTGATACCGGATACTGGGTAAACAGTTTAGGTCTGGCCTCTGAGAACGACCTTTCTCTCTTAATTAACTGTAGCTCTCTGCCTATGGGGGCGGTGCCCTGTGAGATCATCTCTTTCAGATTTAGCAGATTTAGCATCTCTGTTGGTGTTGGATGTGGTCTCTCAAGAGGAAATTGTTGCCACCATTTTATCCATTGTGCCCATAGAGTCTGCCACGTGAGATTGGGTTTTACTCCTAGGTAACTGCATGGAGGAGAAGGCTCCATGGGGAAACTCAAGCTTGGAAAGAGGGCCCATTTTCACCTCCAGCTCTGCTAAACACATGCCTGGCTCAGGTTAACCATTCCCTTTCCAAAGGACTCAAGTGTTGCATCAACAAAATGGGAATTCTGAAACCTCTTTAACATGGTCAGATTATTTTGACGTGTTTAAATAATTGTGAAACTATAAATACAGAAGCCGTGAGGGAATTAACAGTTTGGTGGAAGCTCCGGAACCAGGAAGAGGCTGTCTAAAGCCAGCGTCTGCCTGAGGTCAGGGCTGCTCCAGTCCCTGACCACCGGGTAGGAAGGTGAGGTTGGAGTGGAGAGGGTTGGCTGCACAGAGCTGAGCTGCACAGTCAAGCCACCAGCCACCACACTTGCCTTTAGTCAATGGAAGCACTGCAGAGCCGAGGACAGTACAAAGTTTACAGACCACACAAGTGACTAACAAGTGAAGTGAAATTAGCAAAGAGCTTCCCTGTGCTGGGCCACTGCAGGAAATGGCCAAGGAAGCAGTTTGTATGTATGTTTACTGTATGTATCCCAGCAGATGTCGGGCTGCAGGTTGACTGTTTTATATCCCCTCTGTTCTTGGGGCCCTGCCACCCTTCCTCTAGCAGCCCAGAGTGGCATATTTTTTGATTAGCTATATATTAAGCTTGCTTAATAAAACTTGCTAAACTGCTATGCTAGCAAAAAATTTCTCACAAGTAGCAGAATTAGCTATAAGTCATCTATAGCACAGGGGGGACAAGGGGGAAATTTGGTTCCAGACAAGACACGGTGTAAAACCATGTGGGTGCTGAGCAGAGTGTTGCAGATGCCACTCCCTCTCTATCCCGTGTGTGTGTGTGTGTGTGTGTGTGTGTGTCCGCACGCGCGCGTGCATGCGTTCACGCACGCACGCATGTGCGTTCTCTCAAGCCTTCTGCCTTAGGGTAAGTAAACAAATTCCAACAATGTTTTCTAATTTTGAGCAGGTACTAACTCTCAGTCCTGTGGTTGGATCCTTTTTTCTCCAGCAATTCTAATCTATGTTCAAGTGTACTTTCGTTCGAGGTCCTAATAAGCACAATTGAAATGTGTAGGAGATATTAAGAAATCCATTTGCGGGGGCTGGTGAGATGGCTCAGTGGGTAAGAGCACCCGACTGCTCTTCTGATAGGTCTGGAGTTCAAATCCCAGCAACCACATGGTGGCTCATAACCATCCGTAACAAGATCTGATGCCCTCTTCTGGAGTGTCTGAAGACAGCTAC
>NC_034600.1:558859-600448 GCF_900095145.1 Mus pahari | reverse complement strand
TTCCTAATGATCTGGGGAACAGGTTTTGGGGAAGTGTTGTTGGAGCTCTACAAGAACAAAATTCTGAAGATCCAACAGGTAAGAAATTTGCCCCATAGGCTCAATGTCCTACAGAGCTTTAGGATCCATCTCTGTCCCTCCCTAGTGTGGTATTTTAGCAATTATCAGTGCTGGACTGTAGTTACTTAACACAGACCATCCAGGGACCTGTGAAGCTAACCAGGACATCAAGGTTATAGATCCTAAGCAGGTAGACTAGTCAATGGATTAGTCAAAAAGACTCAAACTTGGCCCTGGTCCTGGCTGTGGGAATAAAGGAACAACCAGGGCTAATTCATTCCTAATCCAATTTCTGGAATAGCAAGATGATGAGAGAAGACCTGGAGCCCTATTTACCCTGGGGTGATTTGAATATGCTTGTCCCACGGGAAGTGGGACTATTAGGAGGTGTGGCCTTATCGGAGGGGTTGTGGCCTAGTTAGAGGATGTGCACCACCGTGGGGGATGGGCTTTGAGGTATCTATGCTCAAGCTCCACCCAATGTAGAGCGCCTCCTCATGACTGCCTTTGGAAGACAATCTTCTCGTTGCCTTTGGATCAAGATGTAGAACTCTTGGCTGTTACAGCACCAAGTTGGCCTGCACAGTGCCATGCTTCCCACTGTAATGATAATGGACTAAACCTCTGAAACTGTAAGCCAGCCACTTTATATAGAGTTGCTGTGGTCATAGCGTCTCTTCGCAGTGATGAAATCCTAATTAACACACTCCATCTGTCAGAAGACTCCACCATAAAATGCTAACCCGCCAGGGTTTTATAGACTTTTAAGAGTGGGAAGAAACACCACTTAAAGAGGCTAAATACAGAAGTCATACTGCAGGTACTCCTTGAAGCATGGTCAATGAGGAGGGAGAGGCTCCTGTGTGGGGGAATGATGTAGACATTCAAGCCAGTTAAGTAAACTTCTAAAGCACTGGGGGTGGGGAGGCAAAACAAACAAACAATAGGTGTAGAATTCTGCTTGGGTCACTCAAAGGCAAATGTGCAAGACTGAGCTAAACAAAACTTCTAAGGGGAAATACTAACAGAGAATCAAATGCTTTGAATATGAGTCTTCAGGAGGCATTAAGGCCTAAGGATGAGCTCACCATATGGGTGGAAGATGTGAATTCAAGAGTAGTTCAAGTGAGAAACATTAAGTTTGGCATAGCAATAGGCAATTAACCTCCTAGAGTGTGCTACGTTAGGCATTTTTCCCTTTCAAGAAAGTCTACTGCAGTGCCTGTTATTTGGCTGGCATCGGTCCTGTGCAGTAGTTACTTGTGGATGATGGAGAAGCAGTGGTCACACGGCATCCCAGAGCCCATCGGGTCCTGGGAACTGACTTGAGTGATGGATGTGGCAGGTGAGAGCCCAGTCTGCTTTGCAGTGTCCTGGTTCAAGATGAGCAGTAAGAGCTGGCCGTGACGCATGAGAAGCCTGAAGTAATAGAATGGATGCTATAAAGGATTTACTAATATATTTGCTAAGAAAATATTAAAGTTGCACAAAGTTGAATTGATCTAAAGGAGAGGCCTCCAGTATGACTAGAGATGAGTAGGACACTAACCAGGAAGTTCATAAGTCTTACTGAACTCACAAGACCTCTTCCCAAGACTACATACATAGTCAATGTTTTCTGGAGCTAGGAGGCTCCTTGAAGGAGCGCCTTGAATGCTACACTCACAATTCCAGCCTTATAACTTTGGTTCATTGTCACCTATCATGGGTCAGGCCTTCAGGTGATTTTTTTTTTTTTTTGCTTTTCAGTCACTCATGCTCCTGAAAGTAATTACAATAAACTCATTGGATCTCTGAGCTATCTTCAGTGAAAAAAAAATGTGTTCATATCTCACTGAAAGAGTCAAACAACATCAAGTCTAGAAAAGCTTCAAAGATTTTTTTAATCTCATAGAAAAGCTAAGCAAAGGAGAAAAAGCATATTTTTTCCCTGCAGAGACAATTTTATTTCAAGCACATAGTCATAGGAATAGAACAATAAAATACAATTACAAGAAATGAGTTATGTGTAACTTTAAAGGAAGCTCACAGAAGATATTACAGAGCATAATGTAATATTTCTGTGGTGCATGCATTTCTTTGCCCAATTTATTTAGCCTACCTCCTCAAACCCAAGAACGTAAGTTATTAGCATTAAAACAAAGCAATTTTGAAGACAAAGGCAAACTCATTCATTTTTGCACAGAAATATTTATGGAGATACTGCATGGATACAGCATCATTATCAGGTTGCTTTGAAACAGCAGTGCCAATTTAATTCCCTCACCTGACTGTGTTAGAGCCTCTCAAAGACTGACCAGACTGAGGCTTTCCCCACCCGTGAGCTTGGCAAAGAACCCAATATATTTTTCCTCCTAGCATCTGGACGGTTGTTTTTGAATACTATTGTCTGATGGAAGATGCAGACATGGAAAGGGTTTTATAGGCAAAAGATGCAAGAAGACCTTGAATATCTGCACAAGACCTTGAATATCTGTGTGCATAAGCAAGCCAAGAGCTGTTCTAGTCAAGATTAAGCAGTCAAAACAACTTCAAAATAATTCTTAAACGTATATAAATAATTCTTAAACGTATGTATGAGCAAGTTACAAAAGCCCAAAAACGTGGTTGGTGATATCACACAACAAGTTGATGGTCACAGCTGCATATTGCTTTTCTTTCTTTTTTCTTTTTCTTTCTTTCTTTCTTTTTTTTTTTTGTTTGTTTGTTTGTTTTTGTTGTTGTTGTTTTTTCGAGACAGGGTTTCTCTGTATAGCCCTGGCTGTCCTGGAACTCACTTTGTAGACCGGGCTGTCCTCGAACTCAGAAATGAACTCAGAAATCCGCCTCCCTCTGCCTCCTGAGTGCTGGGATTAAAGACGTGCGACACCATGGCCCAGCGACAGCTGCATATTTCTGGGTGGGAGTTGCTCAGGTGGGATTCCTGGGAACCTATCTTCCTGGAGCTTGGGTCAGGGACAAAGAGCTATTTGAAACTAAGATGGACACCTACCATAAAATAATGTTTCTTCAGAGATGAGCCCAGAAAAGCTGAGTTTCTGTTTCCCCAAACTCTAAACTGTGTTGTTCTGTCCTTTTTTTTTTTTTTTACACAATGTCTTAAACACCTCCAGCCTGGTTCTAGCTCAGTGACCTATTGTGTTGCTCAGGACTGGTTTTAATCTCTTGACGCTCCTGCGCCCATCACCCAAGTCCTAGCAGCACAGATGTGCACCTCCATGCCCAGCCACTATAGGAATCAGCAAGCAGGTCTGAGGAAAGACACTCTTCCCATATCCCATTCAGCCCCCTTTTCCTATTGAAGAAAAGTGATTGTTTTCCCTCTCAAGCTGAATAGGAGATTCTTGAGTGGTCCACAGAGCAAAAAAATGGCCTGTTGACTATCATATACGTATCTCCTAAGACGAGATATTGCACAGAAAATGGGACTTTGTGTCCTTTCTTATGTTTGACAGTACTGAGCATGGCTGACGAGAAGTCAGGGACACAGTACTCTTATGTCCCTGGGAAAGAACTCAAAGCTGTAAAATGGCAGAGTGAAGGTGAGAGGAGCAACCAGGCAGAACAGAAGTTTCCAAGGTAGTGGAAATACATCTACCAGAATTTTCTGACAGGGATGCAAGTGTGGCCTAGTGGAAAAGGGCTTGCCTAACATCCTTGAAGACTTGAGTTCATCCCCAATAAAGCATCTTTGGAGTATCCTAGTACTACTAGTAAACGGGATGAATCAAACTTCAAAAACCATGGCAATGCACATAGTTGAACTAAAAAATAAAATTGAATTGAGAAAATAAAAGAAGATAATTATTTTTTTTAAAAAAAAAAGTTTCTTTAGCCATCGCATCATTCCCTTTAGGTTACCTGGAGGCACTGGGTGAAGAATTTGCCCTCTGGAGAGTGATGAGAGGCAGTGCTCATCTTAAAGAAAGCATGCATAATGTAAAAAGGTCACGTTCACTAAACCGTGGGAGCTAGGGGCCACACCACGGTCTCTAGAAGTCTGGGGATCCCATGGTATCATTCTGAGAGGGGCACCTCTGAGTTCCCAGTACTGTGCAACTCTAGCCGCCAGCGGCCACAGGTTACTGGGTTCCTGAAAGGAAAGCTGGGTTGGATGGGAAAGGCTGCGAGAGAAATAACGAGCAAATAACGAACAAAGTTCTCTGATCAAGGCTCAGCTTTAATTCTAGGGTCTGATTTTTAAAGGGGAGAGAACCCATCCCCCACTATGCCAGGATCTCGTAGGGTCTTCGTCAGATCTGTCAGGAAAACAAGCTCAGCTCCAGCAGGTGATGCCGATGTGGCAGACAAAAGACTTGACCTAGGTCACAAGACTCCACCCTAGGTGAGCTAGCAACTGTGGCAAACAAGATCTGAACCAGCCTGGTCAAGGGGGGGAGGGGATGCGGGGGGCGGGGGCGGGGAGAACGACGTGCAACCTGGAGCTTCCCAATCGCCCAGAGCAGACCCGCCCAGTATTCGCTGAAGGAAAGTGTCACATCTGTAGTGGGTCCCGCAGGGAAACTTGACTGCAACTCTACTTGACATTACTCAAGCTCTGACGCTTCTTAGAAAATGTTACTGACTTAACAGGGTTTTGTGTGTGTGTGTGTGTGTGTGTGTGTGTGTGTGTGTGTGTGTGTGTGTGTGTGTGTGTGGAAGTGTGGCTATGGTGTTGTAACCATCATTGCCAGTAGGTGGAGACGTTGCCACGTATTGACTCATTTTTAAAGCCAAGGAACTGAAAATACAAAAAACTACTGGTAAAAGGATCAAGAGAATCTGAACAAGTGAAAAATCGGTGGCAATTTACTGAGGTGATCTCTCTACCTCGCGAGGGAGCAAATTCAGTCCCGCACTTGTGTACTGATTGCCACCACACTAGGAGTCACTGACCTCCTCCTAGGTGGGGCTCTGGCGGAGCCACTTCCTGCTCGAGTCAAATAGTCCCTGAGAAAGGAATGAGGATGATTGCAGGGCAGACGGAAAGAACAGACGAGAGATAGATAGGGAGGGCTGTCCAGTGAATACAGCAGCAGCGTGTTTAATGAGCATAGCCTTTTTATACCCCACAGTGCTGTGGGAAGCAAAACCACAAGTTCGCAGAAACAATGGCTGGCAGGGTATCTGTTCCCATCCCGATATCTTCCACAAAGGTTAATCGAATGTTCAGTCCCTTGCCTTGAGCCTCAAGTGCATCTCTCTTATCCTTCCATGCATCAGTGGGCCAGGAAATCTGCCAGTCTGCAGAGCATCCTGCCAGGCCACAACCCCTGATCTGTTTTGACCTGGCCTAGCAGGCAAGCTTCTACTCTGCTAGAGAAGCAGGTAGCTGGCTCCCGACAGGGCTCCTAGATCACAGCTGCTAAAGTCACAGCAAAAATTCTTTTCAAAACACCTGCATGAAATGCAAAGAACCAGGTCCCTTTATTACCAAATCCCGCAGTGATTCTCCCAACTCAAATGCAATCCTTTCTTGTGCCTGTTGTTAAAGGACACAATAGAACAATACAAAAACATGCAAACTTATTTTAGGCCAGCAGTGCAACACCTACTCATTCCTAATGCCTGGTGTCACTTGGGGTCTTACTTTAATTTCCATAGAGTGTAATGCTCTGTACAGGCAGCAGGTCCCAAAAGAGGAAGAGAGAAGGTGACCTGGCACACATCAGAAAAGTTACCTCTGCTTTCTTGTGCAGAGGAATTTATGAAGTGATCAGAGACTGGGAGTCAGACTCCGAAGCAATACCACACGGAGTCTAATGCTCACTCCTTCTGTACATCAGCCCACTGCACTCTCACCTCCTGTCCACTCAGCTCGCTGGAGATAAAGCAAAGCCGACAGTTCACAGGGTCTTTAGTGCCTGGACTTCTTTCTTGGGCAGGGCAGAGTTGATACAACAGCTCTAACCCCACAGTTACAAGTCTGTGTCCAGGCCAGTGTTGCTTCTCTGTATACCATCAGACTGTTCAGGCTGTAGTGGTACTGTGGATTCCTTCCCCACAATCCCCTGCAAGGAGTCTGAAGAGACTATTAGTTAAGTTAATTTCAAGATTACTTTGAGCCAATTCAGAAAAAAAAAAAATTACCTCTTATTCTATTACCTTTTCCACAACAAATTAAGGTGGTGGTGTGTCATCAGTGCTAAGGAAATCCAATCAAAATATTAAAAATTATACAAATAAATTGTCAATGACACACACACACACACACACACACACACACAAATAGAAATGAAAAAGTATCGATTTATGCAGAACTGTGGTTGACAAAATCCCGCTGAATCCATTCCAGAGCTGTGCTTCTGAAGGTTGTCCTGTGTGCTGTGATAGTTTCAGAAACATCATCTGACTTTAGACTTAGTGCTGAGAAACCTGAAACAAAGCAAACAAACAAACACACAAACCCAAACATATCTAACGTCCCCAAAACTAGCAGCAAAGCAAACGAAACTGGGTGAACCTTTCATCCCGGAGCTGAAATCCTCAGCGGCACCAAAACCTACAGAAAAGAAGTAAGAGCTTACAGTTCCAGAAAGTATACGACAACAATCACAAAACCACACACAGAGGGCATCATGACACAGAATGGACGAAAAGAAAATAAACGAAGAAAGCACCTCAAGCCAGTAGCTCATGAAGGCAAAGTTAAGAGGGTACAGGATCGGCGCACGGCAGAGTTAAGAGGGTACAGGATCAGCGCACGGCAGTTAAGTGAGTACAGGATCAGCGCACGGCAGAGTTAAGAGGGTACAGGATCAGCGCACAGCAGACTTAAGTGGGAACAGGATCAGCACACAGTAGGCAGCTGCTTTCCTACACTCCACCTGGGAGCAATCAGAATTTAAAAATGAAATCAAAAGCAGCCAAACTTCAATAGAATCAAAATAACTGAAACTCATGGATACAAATCTAACAAAATAATGTGCAGCATCTATATGAAAAGATTATACAGACGCCAATGAAATAAGTCAAAGATATAAACACATGGTCCCCAACGTGAATAGGAAAACTCGGTCTGCTGTGCTGCACTGTGTCCTGGATGGATATGCAGATGCGATGCAGTCTCCATCACCGTACAGCTGTTCTGTAGAAAGACATAAGTGTTTCCCAGTATTAGACGGGAGCCAACACTGCTCCAATCTTTACCTCCATGCTCTCTCTCTACTCTGTGGTCAACCTCTCTCTCCCTTTCTTATAAGGAAACTTACATTTAGGGCCTACTTGTATAATGAAGAATGATACCCCTGCCTTATGGCCCTAAGTGACATCTGTGAACTGTAATTCTCCATAGAGGAGGGCATTCATAAGTTCAGGGGGGGTTGGTACCTGCATGTGTGTTATAGAGCCATTACATAGCCTGTGGCTATTTTGATAAGCACTCCAAACTAGAAGCAATTAAGTAGCCTTTCAAGAAATAAATGGATAGACAAACTGGTACCTTCATAAGCTAGGATATTATTATTCAGCAATGTAGTTGAGCCACAAAGTGTTAGAAATTGGTCACACATTAATATTGTGACATGGGAGGAGCCAGTGTGAAAAACTATGTTGATATCTGTGTGATATTCTAAAACAGACAGAACTACAGAGATAGTAAAAGACTGATAGCTGTCAGTAGTGAAGAATGATATAGGGTCTTGAGTTGGAAATATCTGGGGTAGCAACACTATTCTGTGTGATACTAGAATTGCCAAGTTCATCACAAACAAGGGGATGGCCAGACAGGTCTAAGAAGACATGATTGATTAGCCAGGGTAGGGTTATGAGGACAGCAAAGGACAAGAGAGAAAAAAAACAATGATTCTGGAAATAATATACAATATGTGAATATAATATATAATGTATAACTGTGTATGGCTTTAGTAAGATGATTAATTTTCTAATATATATATATATATATATATATATATATATATATATATATCCACTGATAATATTCATCATTTAGGGGGTGCAATTTATAATATGCAGGTCTTCTTCAAGACGTAATTCAATTAAATATGAGCAAAAGCATTACCATACAAAGAAAAGCCTTGTCAACTTCAGAACTATCCATCTGCATATGAGGTCAACTCTTTTCTTTCACTTATTTTTCTAGGAAGACAGTAGAGGCTGGAAGCAGATGGACCCTCCGCAAGAGCTACATCATTATAATGGAGTAGAGGGAGAGGAGAAGAGAAAAAAGGGGCAGGGGAGAGAAAAGACAGACACAAGGAGAGACAGAGATAGGAACAGCAGAAGTTGCTGTAGTCAAAGAATGGCCTTAGAAGACTGACAGGCCTTATATCACTGTGAGATTGTAGTTTTAGTTCCAAGAGAATTCTCCAGATTCTTATGTACACATCACTGTCTGTGCCTTGATAGTGTCCTCGACAGGAATTCAAATAAACATCAGCAAAGGATCACTTGAGTAAACCAGACTATAGTGGAAATCCACAGACTAAAGAAGGGACGTGTTCACTCTGTATTATCCATGTGTCCTTGTGTATGTGTGCATGCCTATGCTGACTGGATTTGTGTGAGCTTGACACAAGCTAGTGTCATCAAAGAGGAAGGAGTTTCAGCTGAGGAGGTGCCTCCATGAGATCTAGCTGTAAGGCATTTTCTCAATTAGTGATCAATGGGGGAGGACCCAGCCCATTGTGAGTGGTACTATCCCTGAGCTTGTGGTCTTGGATTCTATAAGAAGGCAGACTGAACAAACCATGATGAGCAAGCCAGTCAGCAGCACCCCTCCGTGGCCTCTGCATCTGCTCCTGCCTCCAGGATTCCGTCATGTTTGAGTTCCTGTCCTGACTTCCTCCAATAACGAACAGCAACGTGGAAGTATAAACCTTGCTTTTGGTCATGGGCTTTCATTGCAGCAGTAGAAACTTTAACTAAGACAATACTCTATGGAGTTATCGAGCAAAATGATTTCTGGACTTGCAAATGATCTGGTACCATACAAGAGCAAAAAGAGACAAATACAGGATTGTGCAAGTAAACTTTAAGTACACATAAAGCAGTCAAAATTTAAAGGCAAAACCCATCAATTTCAAAGTAAATGAGGTTGTATGGTCAAATCTTCTTTGATTAGTATTTCCTGGTGGATTGCTGAGACTGGCAAATACATCAGATCTACTGCATCGCCATCACAAAGCGCCTATTCCGAGTGTCCTATATAAAGTCGGTGAACACTGACTCTCCTCTTCTGTTCTCTACCTGGATATCAACTTTAAAATGCAGTTGGACTGGTGTTTGTGTGGACCAATCTTTGCCAACTCTGAGCAAAAAAGTAAGCATATTTATTTGGTAGCTTTAACTTCTTTATAGAGGTTTAAAAAGCATTCAGAAAGTGGTACAAGAACTCATTTCTGGGATGCCAAAGTCCCTGGGATAAGTGATTGTGTGGAAAATAGGGGCTGAAATATACTTTAATGATGCTGCAAGAGTTTGCAATGGCACTGGAAGAATATAAACATCTCTAACTCCTGAAGGCGGTCACAAAGTGGGAAAATACATAAACCGTTTAAATGTAAGCCCCTGTGTCTCTTCAGGAAATAGCAACCATCAAGAAATATGATCTTGCCTTTAGCCAATTGCAGTGATGCATTGTCGGAGCATAACGGGTTATCTGGCCAACATCTCACGCCCCCTTCCTGAATGTGCTCTTAACGTTAGCTGTCCTAAGAAATAAATAGAAGTGTTTCAAAAGTAACCTAAACTGATGTAAGCTGCTAAATTATACATGGGAACAGTGAAAGGAAACTGTCCAGAAGAAGTTAGATCCTGAGAAGCAAAGCCTAATAAAGCAAAGCTCAGGTGACATGTCAACAGACCCTGACCTCCCCAAACTGCGCACTCTACACCACATCCTAGAAGGTGCAGATCAAGGGGCCTCCAACACCGTGAATCAAAACAGCAACAGTCCCAGAGTGGATGGCACAAATGCAGCTCAGTAAATAGAATTACGATTAAGCTCATTTAGAACCATTATAATCTAAAACACATTATATGAGTCTCCTTCCCAGGAAACTGAAAATATAATGTAAGCAAAACCAGGCATTTCTCAGGGGCCAGTGGAGCAAGAGAGCCGCATACAACCATTCACAGATCAACCTCCAGCATATAACCTCATCTCCATCTGTTTTTATCTAAGAAGTCCACTCACAGAGCATCCCTGAAGGGCATCCACACAGTCTAGCTATCAAGAGCTGTGGTGATAAGAGACACTGTGAGGGCAATGACACAATCTGTAATTCAATTACAAGTTCAAGCAGAGAATTTCTATCAATAATTAAGGCACGGTCGAGTCAGTAAGATAGCTGGGTCGTGACCAGCAGAACGGCATAAGGCAGTAACTGCTGAGTGCTTCAGCATACTTTTGAAGATCTAAAATAGATGTAGCCCTCCCTTTTCTGAAACAGGTCAGGGTTTTGCTGAGAGATGAAGATACACACAGAGATAGTAGGCTCTTTGCTGGGAACACAAAGAAAACCAGGGACAAGGCTGGGGATGCAATCCTTGAAGGCCGTGTGCTCCTGGTGCACTTCTTACATTCAGCTCTGCAGGGTTACATCTGACCAAGAGAGAATAAAATAACTGTTTAGTTTCCTTTCTGATAAACACTCTGATTAAAAAAAAAAAAAAGTCTCACCGAAAGCAATTTAGGGGAAGAAAATACTGATTTCAGCTTTCAGATCACACCCCATCTCTGAGGGAAGTCAGGGCAGGAGGGGGTTCAAGCAGGAGAAAGGCTGTGTACTGGCTGGCTCAGTCAGGCCCCTCCTTAGCCAGCCCTACACAGCCCAGGACAAACCACTTAGGGAACAACAACGCTGTCCAAAGAGGGAGGGTCCCTCTACATCAATAAACAATGAAGACCATTCCTGACAAATGGACCCACACATCAACCTGAGCTAGGCAGCCCCTCCATTGAGCACTTTCTTGGGTGACCCTAGGCTGTGTGACATTGATCATTGACAGTGAGGTAGGGAAATGACCTATGACATAGGCACGGTTCTAAAAAGGAAGCTACAGCAGCTTAGTCAACATCATCTGAGAGCTGGCTACAGGCACAAACCCAGAGCTCCTGTCTGGACTTAGTGACGTGGAGAATGTGCTCATGAGCCTCCGAGTCTGTGTGTCAAGAAGTCCTCTGTGTGTCTGTCACACCTGCTCTTGGTGACACCAACACAGGATTGGAGATAACAGGAAGATCGGAAACTGGGAGAAAGCTCTGATAACAAGGGTGTTAAACTTACTTCATCAATTCTTTGAGGGAATTCTTCTGTGAATATAACCAACATCTGAGTAGTAGTTTTGGTTTTTGTTCATGAAAAAAAAAACTTGGAATTAAAATTGGACAGTCATGGGACCAAAATAAAAAGCCATATTATAACAGTTAACATTACAGCTGCACATGACTTACGCAGATTTTTAGTCATACTTTTCTGTACACACAAGCACTGTGGTTAGTGTGTATTCTTAGTGAATTTTTAGTGGAATCCCAGGCTTGTGTGTTGAAAACATTGCTCCCAGCCCAAGCTGATAGAGGAGAAATGATTTACAGTTTATATATTCATTTTTAATTTTTTAGTATGGAAATTTAATAATGAATTTTTATTTGCGTAGGCACTCTACTTTTTAAGTTCATTGATAATAATAAATATTACTGTGGAAAAAATACAGGGCTGGAGAGTCGGCTTCGTGGTTTAGAGCACTTGCTCTTGTTGCAAAGGACCCAGGTTTGAGTCCTAGCACCCACATAGAGGCTCAAGACCTCCTCAAAGACCAGCACATGTGATGCACAGACACCACGAAAGCAAAACTCTCATACACATAAAATCATAAAAATCAAGCCGGGTGTGGTGGCACACGCCTTTAGTCCCAGCACTAGGGAGGCAGAGACAGGCAGATTTCTGAGTTTGAGGCCAGCCTGGTCTACAAAGTGAGTTCCAGGACAGCCAGGGCTATACAGAGAAACCCTGTCTCAAAAAACCAAAAAATCAAAAAAAAAAAAATCATAAAAATCTAAAATATTTTTTTTTAAAAATAAGCCACCACACCCACCTTCCCTAGTTAGCCCAGGGATAAAGCTGACCATGGCATGGTAATATTTGATAAACATTGAAGGTGATGCTGATTTTGATGACCCGGGTTCTGGAGGACAAAGATTGCTGTTATTTGTGTAGTTCGTAGTTTCTATTCTTAGCGGAATAGCAGAAAGGTACCCAGTGTGATAATCCCTGATCAGAATAGACTGGCACTGTTATCCCTAACCCTGGTTTTAGTGGGGCAGGGGAAGAGACAAAGGCAGTAAACTTTCCTGCCTTCACTGGGGTGGAATAGTCCACTCACCTTGGAATAATTTTCCAACATCGCAGCATCGTCATGCACAGCTCAGGGAAATAATTGCTCCTGAGTGTACAGAAATTGCAGACCAAAAAAAAAAAAAAGAAAAAAAGAAAAAGAAAAGAAAAAAGAAAAAAGAAAAAAAAGCTGTCATTGAAAAGTCATTTGCAAAAGGTTTTGCAACCATTATAATTGTGCAAATGTGTTCTATTCTACCACCGGGTAGGAGTTTATTTCTAAGAAGTACTGGACATCCCGATTGGCTCTGAATCTGAGTCTTTGTGTCTGACTTAAATGCAGAGGAGGAAACGCTCTGATGGGAAACTCTCTCCGTACTGGCCCTGATGGTTCCGATCCCTAAGCCATCCTCTGGACCCAAAGCTTTGATTAGAGTCTTTGCACTTTCATCATCAAAGTGGATGTAGAAAGCAACGCTAAGATTCAGAACGTTCCTTGAATCGGTTCCCTAAAGGGGGTGATGACTATTTCCTGTCTAGAAAGGTCTTTGTGTGGTCAAGTACAAAGTACCATTCAAGTTTTCTGTGAAGCCATAAAGTTAGCCCCGTGTGCATGTGTGGCCTATTTATCTATCAAGAACTCCTGAGGGGGAAAACCTTACATTCGTTTAATTTTAAAATCCTGGGAATAAGTGACAGTGTAAAAGCCACACACTTTCTCAGTAATTGAAAATCCCCGAAGGTTGATCGGAGTTTTAAAGTGTAGCCAACACTCCTGCCTGGCTGAAGTTAGGGACAGTAACAGAGCACTCCTTTAACAGATGGGACCTCCAAATTTTCTTGTGTCCTAAAGTCTAAAATTGATGCAAGTATGTGGAAATAAATTATTTATTCTGTTTGAAGCCATTGTCTGCTATTGACAGCTTCCCTCATTTTTCTGAGAATGTCATATAACACATTTTGATTATATTCACCCCACCAGCTCCTCCTACATCCCCCACTTCCCCTCTCACCTAACATAGTGTCCTCTCTGTTTTTCTTTTGTTGTTTTTTTTACCTCAGAACGCTTATGCTGCTACACATATACTCTTGGATGTGTGGCCTTTGCTTCACAGTGGTCTACCTACCAGGGCTATACCCGAAAGAAAACGGAATCATCCTTTCCCCGCCACTGTCAGCTGCCAATATCTCCATAGCTAGGGGTGGGACTCTGTACTTCCCCACCATGGTGGATGGAGTTTTGTCTGGCCTGAGTTTGTGAAGGTCTCATGTGTGTTGTCTCAGTTACTGAGAGAGCATATGTGAAATGCCCTTCTATGTCAAGGAAAGTTTCCTTGGAGTCATTCGCCACTGATTTGTCTTTCACAATCCTTCCATTTTCGCTCCTTCTTCCCTCATTGTCCCAAGACTCAGGTGGAGGGAAAATAATACAGATGTCCTGCTTAGGTCTGAGAATCCCGCCGTCTCTTATTCTCTGCATCTTGATCAGTTGTAGAACTCTGTGTTGATCTGTCTCTACTACAAAGTCAAGCTCCTCTAATGAAGGTTGCCCAATGCACTCATCTGTGAGTATAAAGATAAGTCATTAGCAGTTGTGTAATACAATGCCCATTTATCAGAACAAGTAGTAATTTTCCCCTTAGGGCTTATGACATATATAGTCATAGGTTCTTGGTCCTGACAATGCAGGTGTGGATTTTAACTTGGAGAGGATCCCTAAATCCAATCGGAGAATGTTTAGTTCTTCTCATGACTGTTATGCCTCTATTGCAACAATGAACATGTCTTACAGGCCCGGTAATTTTTGTCGCTTGAAGGACTCACAGATAGGAAAGATCAGCAGTCCCTTTACTCCTCCAGTAGTATGCACAGAACCTCATAACATCTCTACCCAGTAGCGATGACACTTCCAGGTGTGAATCAGCTTGGTTTCTCCATGTTGTACGACTCAGGTGTATAGTGTCTTTAGCAATATGGCCTGACTGTCAAGTTCTGGAGGGTAGCTAAGAGCAGTGGCAATAGCTTTAAATGTTTGAGGGCCTTTGGAAGTTCACTTGCTCACAATTCACAAAGAAGTAACCAATTCTTGGCACTAGGTTTTAAATTGTTGTCCTGTGGTATCTTGTGGGGCAGTGGACCATGCCAGGAGACTTGGTAAGGTCAAGTGGGTTCAGCAACTCTGGCATCCTCAGACCAGAGGATTGGAGGCATTTTGCCTATTCCTGACCAGGTTCCTGACACATGACCATGGCACGCCATGGAGAGGACCAAGACAAGCCTTGCAGTATCTAATATGGATATTGTTGTCCCATTGTAGCATAACTACATTTTAACTATTTTATATATGTGTATGTATAAATTTTAGGAAACTTCCTCGGTACCAAGAGATTATAAATGGCTTTAGTACTAAATATTCCTCTATATATTCGCTCCTCCACCCTTCTTTATCCCTCCTTTCCCCATTAAACCCCTCCAGTATCACTATTACCATTTAACCCTTTGAACACTTCATTCTCCCTTCCTCCTCTTGAAATACCTCCAGTGGCCCTTTATTAATTTCCTGACCTCTACATGTATTTCCAGGAAAACACACATGTCTGAAGACTCCATTCAGGAAGTTGCCTTAAACTGTTGTATTCCCAGCTCACAGATTCATTTCTGAGGGATTCGTCTGCTTAACACAAATGTCAGAGCAAACCTGAATGAATTTAAATATTCTGTCTCCACCATGCTCAAGCCATGTTGCTCTTGGGGAGGGGGGAGGGACATGATAGGAGCCTCCATATACAACAGCCCTGTGTTGTACAGTCACATTCCTTGGAGAGAAAAATCTGAGAGATAACAAATCATACGGGTATTAGTTTTGATTTGTTACCCCCCTTCCGCTCCCCATCCCCCCAGTTCTTGCTTGTTTCTTTGGGATCTTCTGAGAGACTTAATATTTCCTGTTGGAGCGCATCCTTCCATTCACAGTCCATTAAATCCTGAGAGTATCTTCTTTGTAACTTTGACTCTTAGGATGTGCATCCTGTGTGTAGGCCAGTCAAGATAGAGGAGTACTATTACATAGGTAACTTCTCACTGCCCTGTGAGGAGTTAGCCCCATATATTTCAAGACTAGGCAAGAACAGAAATAAGGGGTTGATCCCTTATGCCAAGAACTGAAACATAAAAAGGAAGACACTGGGAGCAATTTTGTAAACCTGTTAATTCCCATTTGTAGTAATTAAAATGTGATTCATCATGAGAGATATTGATAGTTTTATTCCCAATCATAGGTACAGAATGATTGCCTAATGCAAAAATATAGGTATGCTAGGAGAGCAGACTCAAAGAGTAAATGTTCTAGTTTTCTGTGTATTGGGAATCAGAATTTTCAAGAACATATGAGTAACTCCCAATGAAAGTTATAAACCAGAGAATGAAATACTGTCCTCAAGCCATGGAATTAATAATCTCATTAAGATATGCTTAACTGAAGCCGGGCGTGGTGGCACACACCTTTAATCCCAGCACTCGGGAGGCAGAGGCAGGTGGATTTATGAGTTCGAGGCCAGCAAGGTCTACAAAGTGAGTTCCAGGACAGCCAGGGATATACAGAGAAACCCTATCTTAAAAAAACAAAAACAAGATATGCTTAACTGGGGCTAGAGAGATGGCTCAGCATTTAAGAGCACTTACTGTTCTTCCAGAGGGCCTGAGTCCAATTCCCAGAAACCACATGGTGTTTCACAACCATCTGTAATAGGGATCTGATGCCCTTTTTTGGTGTGTCTGAAGACAGCTACAGTGTACTCATATGAATAAAATAAATCTTTAAAAAGAAAGAAAGAAAGAAAGAAAGAAAGAAAGAAAGAAAGAAAGAAAGAAAGAAAGAAAGAAAGAAAGAAAGAAAGAAAGAAATTGAGGGACTTCAGTTTCCAAATCCATACTGCTAGGAGTCTCAGCTAAATAGATATGGATAATGGAACCTGATGTGGCCATGTCCTGTAGCCAGGCAGAATCCCCCAGTGGAGTGATAAGAACACTAACCCAACCACAAAAGTTTTGGGTTTTTTTGTTTTGTTTTGTTTTTGTTTTTCCAGACAGGGTTTCTCTATGTAGCCCTGGCTGTCCTGGAACTCACTTTGTAGACCAGGCTGGCCTCGAACTCAGAAATCCTCCTGCCTCTGCCTCCTGAGTGCTGGGATTAAAGGTGTGAGCCACCACCACAAAAGTTTTGATTCAAAATTTGTCCTGTCTACAAGAAATGTAGGATCAGAGACTGGGGGAATGGCCCATCAATGACTGGCCCGACTTGAGATCCAACCCATTGGCAAGAACCAATCCCTGACACTAAAAGCAGGCTTCAGGTGCTCCCACCCTTGTGCAAAGAAATAATCAGCCACGTCCCTGGATGACAGCAGTTCCTGAAATGAAAAACCAATGAATACCACAGTATAAATTAATTAAAACCACTAAAATCATTTAAATGCCAAGATGAACTCTGCTGGGTAATTCTCCAGTCAACTTGACACTAGCTAGCAATATTTGAGGAGAGAGAAGAATATTTCAAAAAAATGCCAGGCCTATGGCATTTTCCTGATTAGTGTTGATAACAAGATATCTACAATATGGGTGGGACCCCACCTGGGAAGTGTTTCTGTAAGGTATAGGAAAGCAGGCTGGGCAAGCCATGGAATACAAGCCAATAAACAGTGTTCCTCTGTGGCCTCTGCGCTGGTTCCTGCCTTGAATTCCCTCAGTGGTGATCTGTTCCCTGAAGATGTCAGCTGAAATGAACCCTTACTTCTCCAAGTTGTCTTTCCTTGTGGTCTTTATCACAGTGATAAAAACCCTAACACAGGCATCATATGTCTGTGGACACCAATCTAGATTCTGTGTAAGGATGAAAGAGAGCTAGAAGTGTCTCTCACATCACTAATATTCTTCAGACACATCAAAGGTGCTCATACGACCTCACAATGGACCCATCTTCAAGGGAAAACAAGGTAAAAGATGCTATAAGACCATATGGATCCATATTTCATCCTATCTGAAGACAGATGAAATGTAAAATGAATGCGTCTACAGAAGCATTCATTTATTGCTATATGCTTGGATTACACACCACACATATAAACATTTCTCACAACAGAAAATCATAATGAGGGAGAATGTTCTTGTCAGCACTAAGTATGCCCAGTCATGAATGTGAAATGAAATGAGGATACCGCTCTGATGAGGTGGCTCTGGCTGTCGTCTGGGTTTCCACATTTGTCCAGAGTTCAGCAGTGACACAAAGCACAGTGACAAGGGACAGGAGATGGAGGCAGCAAAGGGTAGCACAGTAGAGGAAGCACTCACAGACTGATATCATTCAAGGTTCTGAGTCACCATGCAAAGGACCAACCACACTGAGAGTTTAACCCAGAACCCGCTGTTCTTCAGTTACGCTCCCTTTCTGTCTTTTCTCTGATGGATATCGGTTTATGTTTGTGACATTCCTGAAGCATGTTTTACACATATGACTCCATGTATCAGTGTGCTATAGTTGAGTAGAATGTTTGCTATGCTGTTTTATTATTTCAAAATTTTCTAATTTCAGGATATATATTTTTCATGTCTTATTGAGTAATTTCCCAGAATAGCCGATGAGAATAGTCATATATTATTTTTTCTTTTTATTAATTCATGAAAATATCAGCAGTTTATGTATTAATGGGGTCCTTTAAAATAATTGTATGGATAAGCTTTAGATGGTCTTTCTAAGTATTGCTGTGCTCAACTCAAACAGTATCTTCTCGGATTCGACGATGTACCCCACATGATCCTTATACACATCCAGCATTCAGGACAACAAGGCTGCAAGCTTCTCTCTCTCCCACTGTTCCTGAGTGTCCATTGCTCAGGAAGGCCCAGAGCCTTGGCTTTCTGACATCACCAGTCCATGGTCAAAACTGTTTGACTTCCTTCTTCTATAAGTTACAATTCTGGATCTTTAGTTTAAAAATAGCTCAACAATTTCAGTGTGAGATGAGAACAAGCTGACACTCCGGGTGTCATGGTAAATGGTTTCAATTCCAAGACTAGGGAGGCAGAGGCAGTGGCATCTCTGTGAGTGCCAGTTTAGCCTGATATACAAAGTAAGTTCCATGAGAGCCAAGAGAAATTCTGTTTAAACAAAAACAAAAACAAAAAGCAAAACAAAACGAAAGGCTGAAATAACCATTGTGGGCCAAGCACACATCCTGTGTGTGGTTTTGGGGAATCACTGACTTTTCCCTGGCACGACAGCAGCACACAGTGTCCAAAGGAAACCATGACCTAGGGCACAATCCCAATCGCCCCACCCTGCAACCTCACCTGTCCCACCCTGTACAGCATGGCAGGTCCAAGCAGCTTCTTCTGCCCTCTCACCCAGCTCAGGTTCGCTCCCTCTGAGACAGAACCCGGAACAGAGACCCAGGCGGTGCTGTTTCCTGGACCAACGTCCACATCACAGACAACAGGAATGTAACAGCCTCACAGGGCTCTCCCAAAACTCTGGGGAAGACCCCTGTGTTAAGCAAAAAACCTGGTGGGGGTTTACAGGTTAGCTCCCTGTGAGGTCACAATACCCAGACTACATTTCCCAGAAGTCCTTGCGAAGGAATCCCTGGAACCCAGGTAGGGCGATTTCTCTGGTTCCCTGGTAACCCAAGGTAGAGAGTAGAAGGAAAGAAGCAGAGTCTACAGGACATTCTTGGGGAGTCAGGCAGGTTTTCACCTCTGAATCCACAACAGCAGATAATGTGAATGTGAGTCGAGTCTGTGACAGAAATCTTAGGAGTACAAGTCATTTCTGGGCCATATGTTGTAATTTTAATCTTACTTTAAAAAAATCACGCTGTCTCCGTTGTATTTTTAAATAAGGAAGCAACACACTGATGTGGGAAAGAAAATCATCTTAAGATTCATTAATTTGTTTTAACTCCCAGCGGCTCTTGATGCCTCTGCTTTTCACGCTCACTGAGAATGTCCTGTTGGAGATGGCACCAAAATTCTCACAAACTTACAAAATATTTATCCAGCTGCATGCCTAGTAGCCTTTCAACTCTGGCACACTTGATGCTGTTTCGAATCACGGGGGTATCCCGACCACAGCTCCTATGGTTGAAAATATTGCCAACATGTATTTTCTCTCCTCACTCACTCGCACTCATGAGATCCTTGGGTGTTTACTAAGTGTGCGGTTACCTTGAAGGAACCCTGAGCAAGGTGAGCAGACTGGACTGGTGCTGCTTTCTTGTGCTCACATCCTGAGGTAAGGGAGGCAGGACTTGTCCACCTGTGGTGACTGCAGGAGCCTCCTGAGTGAGAGCTGCAGCCTTGGCAGGAGTGGGGCTTCAGGTCTGCACTTCTTTACCTCTCTGAGACCTCAGCCATCAGGAAAGCTAACCAACCATGGAGGCCCGGGTCCAACCTCACTGGTGTCTCTGTGTCTTTATTATTGAACCCATGAGATGCTCAGAAGCCTCCACAACACACACACACACACACACACACACACACACACACACACACATGGGAAGCACTCACTATCATTATCACTATAGGATACTGACACCTAATAATAATTTGGAATATATAACACAGTAGCCTAATGGATCCTAAATGTTCTTAGCATGAAAATCATAATTGTCTGAGGAGCTAGGTTTGCTACTCTTACTATTACGTAATTGACAAGTGTATTGAAACCATATTCTACAGCATATATGTTGGAGATTGGGCCTGGGATAACAGGAGAAGGGTTCGGGGTATCCAGCCTTTGAGGTAGCCAAGGCATTTTATTTATTTGTTTATTTATTTATTTGTTTGTTTTGGTTTTTCGAGACAGGATTTCTCTGTGAAGCCCTGGCTGTCCTGGAACTCACTCTGTAGACCAGGCTGGCCTCGAACTCAGAAATTCGCCTGCCTCTGCCTCCCAAGTGCTGCCAAGGCATTTTAAAAATAAGGTAATGTGTGTGTCTTTCATTCTTGAATCCAAAAATAGCTCCTGGTACACACATGTGACCCACCTGAAACCCAAAGAGGTGTAACAAAAACTCACCAATACACATATACAACTAGTTACTCTGGGTCAATTAGGAATAAGCACTTAAAATGAAGAATCCCATGAATGCCTAAATAAAACTACCCGAGTATTAAGGAGATTGAACGCGCATGTCAGTTATTCCAATTTTTGATAAGATGAAGTTGAGTGGGGAGAGGAAATGAGAGCCATAACACTGGTTCTAAAGGACAATGGCGGTGTCACACATGTAGCTGGAGAGGAATAAAAATGAGTAGGAAATGAAAAATGTCTTCCTAAGCTTGGTGTATTCTATGGAATGGCAGCACAGTCACTTTTACACCATACACAGAGCTTGCAACAGTTTTCCATCACATTTTCAAGTAAATAAGAATCTCACTATCAGTTTTTCTACTTGCTATGAAACACTATTTTCTTTCTGTTGTTTCTAACAACAATAGCATATATGAAGCTTTTCAAGTGTTCATTTCTACATAGTATCTCATGAACATCAAATATTATCATGATTGTTACCAAATGAAAAGGAGGAATACTTTTTTAAATGGGATGAAATAATAAATGAATGTGTGTCTTACAATGTTTACTATCTCAGAAAACCATTAAATAATATTAAACAGTATCAGAGTATATAAATGGTGAAATAAAACTTCATGCACTTTTGTAAAGAATGTATTATGTGATGCATGAATATACTAATAGAATTAGTATCAAAATTGAAAAGCAATCATTTATCAAAGCTCTATGAAGTTCAAATGTATATGTGTGTATGTGTTTATGAAACATACACGTGTTTCAGGATGTACAGTTGACCATTTAATAATGAGAAGTCAATTATTTCAAAATTATTCTCTACTTCAGCAGTTATTAAAATTCTTCTGAAAACATGTTCAGAGGTAAAGTTCATCATACTATAATTGTGTATTTCAGCCAGTGTGAATGACTACAAGAAATCAGAAATGTGTGCACTGTAAGGCTGAGGAGGTTCTATAGTAAATTTTTTGTCAGAATTTGACATAGAATACAAGAGTCAAAAAGGGTCTAACTTCACTTTTATAAAACACATGATATAAAAGTTATTATGATGAGTGGATAAATAATGATATAACATAATGGATAATATGCTACAAGTTACTTGAAGCACATCAACATTAGCAGCTGACTAAAAATATCCCACAATTCCCCAGTAATAAGTAATTAAAACATTACTTAGGTCCTTTATGTTCTCAATTGTTTCTCTGCTTTGATGAACCCCATGGCCCAAAAACAGCTTGGGGAAGAAAGGGTGTATTTCATCTTACACATTACAGTCCATCCTTGAAGGAACCCAAGGAAGGTACTTAAGGCAGAAACCTGAGCAAAGATCATGGAGGAATGTTATTTGGTGACTCATTCCTAGTCTTGTTTTCAGGGACCTTTCTTATACAGCCGAGGTCCACAGCCTAGGGACGGTATCGCCCACAGTGGACTGGACCCTTCTACATCAATTGCACTCAAGATAATGTAACAATCACACTCACAGGCCAATCTGATAGAGACGATTCTTCAGCTGAGGTTCCTTCTTCCTAGGTGTCAGGTGGACAGCCAATATTAGCCTTCACACCTCACTAAGGCAGTTTTTCTATCTTAATAAAAAAAAAACATATAAAACTCAGGAAAAAAACAGTAAAACAAATGCAATACTAATCACAACATTGACAATACATTAGTAACAGCTTCATTTATTTACAAAAGTTAATAAACTTCATATTCCAATAATGTATCTATGGTCTTTGGGGAAAAAGAACAGAAGTGGAAATTTCAGGATTCAGTCTTGTTCTTCTGATAAAATCAGTAGTCATTGTGATTTTAGCACTTGACAAACTTGAGCTTATAATTTGGATTTATAGGATATTGATATCCTCACAGACTAGTAGTCTGCATGATCCCAAAGTGTGTAATGAGTTTTTATATCGCACCAAACATTTTCCTGCCAATTAAAAGCAGTATTTGTTGCTTTGCTAAGTTTTATACAACTCTTGGAATTTGTCTCTTATATCTCTTAAGATATACTTGATCTTGTAACAGTGTACACAGTGCTTCTTACTGTAAGAGTTCGGTTGTCTCAGTTTCATATATTCGACAGTGTTCCTTCCCAACTCATTGTGTACATATATAGTTTGATTACAATTCACTCGTGGTGAATGTGCATTTCCCCCATTACTTGCATTTGTAGGGTTTCTGTAAAATGAAAATTTTCAGTGTTGCATGAATATAGATTGCTCATCACAACCACCTTCTTCACATTACAAGATCCCTCCTGCATGTAATGGAGGAGGGAGAATAAGGATTGAGCTATTATTAAAGGTCTTCCCTCGTTCCTTTCCCTATCATATAAATTCTTTAGTGTTGAATTATCAGTAAATGATTATGGAAGGCTTTGCAACAATGGTTGCACTAATCTGGATTTTCTCTAGTATGAATTCTATAGTGTCGAGTAAAGCCAGAACAGTTTTTAAAGGCTTTCCCACATTGTTCACATTTGTAGGGCTTCTCACCAGTATGGAGTCTCCAATGATGTTTAAGATTTGAAGAAGAGTTAAAGGCCTTGCCACATTCTTCACATTTATAAGGTTTCTCTCCAGTGTGAATTCTTTCATGTTGAGCAAGACTTGAAGTATAATTAAAGGCTTTGCCACAGTCTTTACATTTGTAGGGTTTCTCTCCAGTATGAATTCTTTGGTGCTGAATTAGATTATAACAATTATTAAAGGCCTTCTCACATTCTTTGCATTTATAGGGTTTTTCTCCACTGTGTATTCTCTGGTGTTTCATAAATGTTGAGCAAATGCTAAAGGCTTTACCACACTCATTACATTTATATGGTTTCTCTCCAGTATGAATTCTCTGGTGGTAAATAAGGTTTACAGAACAGTAAAAGGCTTTGCCACATTCCTTGCATTTGNNGGGTTTCATGCCAGTATGGATTCGACGATGCTTATANAGATATGANGAACAGCTAAAGGCCTGCCCNCAGTCATCACACTTATAGAGTTTCTCTCCCCTATGAATTTGTTGGTGTTGGTGAAGGCTGGAAGAACAGTTAAAAGCTTTGCCACATTCTTTACATTTGTAGGGTTTCTCTCCAGTATGGGTTCGCTGGTGCTTTGAAAGAATGCAGCGAACATTAAAGGCCATGCCACATTCTTCACATTTGTAAGGTTTCTCTCCAGTGTGAATTCGCTGGTGTTTAGAAAGTGTTGAGTGTACATTAAAAGTCTTTCCACATTCATCACATTTGTAAGGTTTCTCTCCAGTGTGAATTCTCTGATGTTTAGAGAGTGTTGTGCGAACACTAAAGGCCTTGCCACATTCTTCACATTTGTAGGGTTTCTCTCCAGTATGTACTCTTCTGTGAACAATCAATCCTGAACAATTAGTAAAAGGTTTACCACATTCTTCACATCTGTAGCGTTTCTCTCCAGTATGGATTCTTTGATGCTTTCCCAGATATGAAGAACAGTTAAAAGCTTTGCCACACACTTCACATTTGTAGGGTTTCTCCCCAGTATGAATTCTTTGGTGTTGTTTCAGGCTGGAAGAATAGTTAAAAGATTTTCCACATTCTTCACATTTGTAGGGTCTCTCTCCAGTATGAATTCTTTGATGTTGAATAAGGACTGAGTTCCTATCAAAGGCCTTCCCACACTCTTTACATTTGTGGGGTTTTGATCCTGTTAAAAAAGTATTGAAGTATCAATAAAAGCATACCATTATACTTTATATTTATACCGCTTATTCTTAATATGAATACAGTGGTATAATTTAACCAAAAATAATATAATCACCTTAAAAATCAAATAATAAAAAATATTTTGGTTGATCTAGAAGCAGCATAAAGTTTTGCTATTGGTAATGTGTGTCAGTAAATACAAAAGTTATGAAACTCCTAGGAGCGCTCATTTAGAAGGTATAACGACTATTAATGAATGATGAGAGAAAATATACATGGCTTTAAATCAGGAATAATATTTTTATAAGCAAATGATAACAATACTGGCAATAGACCTATGGTATAGGTATCTTAATGTGTTTCATTGTCCATAAGAATACAATAATTGTCTCAAAAAAACAACAAATAAAGAATACATTAATACTGTCATCTAGAAAAATATATTGGGTAGAGCTAATCATATGATCATAACAATGTAAAGGAGTCTTGACTTAAAAACAGAAACACAGAAATATAGAGAGTCAAAATCAGAAAAAGAGAATAAACTTGGGAGCCAGGAATTTTTGAAAGACCATCAAAGCTCTGCAAAGCAACATTCATCTCGAGGTGGAGTTTTCAGCTCTGAATACAGGCGTATAACAGCACCGCGTTTTACAACACTGTCATCGACTAAGTGGCAATAGATAAAAGTACACCAAGTGCTCATAGGAAATCATTCCAGGGCCAGCAAGAGGGCTCAGAAGGTAGGAGCACTGACTCCAAGTCTGAACATCCCTGCTCCTTCCCTACAACCCAGGGGCTGGCAAGAGAAAGTCAACCCTTGTATTTTGTCATCTGATCTCATAAAGAGCAGTGTTATGTGCACACACATGCACACATGCACACACAGGAAATCTCTGATGAAGCTGGTTTGACTAACGAGCATGTAAATGGAGTTAGAGTGCTCATCTGTGGTGTTACTGTGTTACTAAGGCTGTTAGAATGGTGTACCCATTTTCTGAGTCATAGAAAGTAAAGAAAAGGCTGTTATAATCTAGACCCTCCCAGGAGAAATAAAGGGACAGGGACCATGGAGCTGGCTCAGCAGTCAACATGCCTGCCACACAAGCATGAAGATCGGAGTTTGTACAACAGAACCTTTGTAAATGTAGGGTGGCTATGGTGGCCGGCTTGTCATTCCAGGCATGACTAGGACTAACTCTAAGTTTGACTGAGACACCCTGTCTCACTGAATAAGGTACAAGTGCTGTCAAAGAAGATTCTGGACATCAACCTGGTCCTCCACAGGGACAATGTACATATGTATGTATGCACACATGCAGTCATACTCAGGCAAACACACATGCAAATATGTATACAGATGAGAACACTACACACATAGATACAAGAAAACAAGTTAAATAAGGGCTTTGCCAGTCACTGTAAACACATACAAAGCTTCTCAGAGGGAAAGGAAGAAGATTGTCAGGGTTAACATCATGCAGGAAAAGCCACTTGAGAGTAAGAGATTGTCACCAAAACACAACTTCTCCATACACATTTTACAGATTGATTTGTCACGTGTGAGCTCTGCTCACTCACTCCTACACACCTAGATGGATGGCCGCTGATGCTTTCCTCTTCACGCTCCACGGATCTGAACTCTGCTCCAGAAATGTGACCAGGTACGGCTTAGAGAAAGCAAGACCTGTTGGAAAAGGAACAAGAGGCTTGTCTTTTCCCTCCCCCAGGAAATCAACATGTGAACCCAGTTCTGTGCATAGAAGGAAAGTGTAGAGATGATAAAGGACTGTGGGAACTTTTATGTTTAAATATTTCTGGAAAGAAAGGATGCTTAGGAGTAACTTACAACCCGCAGGTCCTGAGCCTCATCACAAGGAAAAGTATTAAAGCTAACAGGTGAGACATTTTAACANGTGTGTCCTGTGCCTCATGCCAGCCTCTAGCATTGCCACTGCAGCTGAATACTTTGCACATAAATCTGTTAAAAACACAGAAAGAAATGAGTTTCTTGGCTATATGAACAAGAGTTTGCTTTTAAAATGGCCATATGAAACCANTCAACAAGCTAGGCAATGGTGGTGCATCCCTTCAATCCCAGCCTTTAGGAAGCAGAGGGCAGGCAGCTTTCTGAGTTTGAGGCCAGCCTGGCCTACAGAGCAAGTCCAGGAAAGCCAGTAGCACATAGAGGTACCCTGTCTTGAAAAACCAAAGGTAGTGTGGAGAAAGAAAGAAAGAGAGAGAGAGAGTCTGAGAGAGACAAAGAGAGAGACAGAGAGACAGAGACAGAGAGAAAGAAAGGAGGGAGGGAGGGAGGGAGGGAGGGAGGGAAGGAGGGAGGGAGGAAGGAAGTAGTTAAAAGCACAAGCTCCCATGAGATATTCTTCAAAGGCAGGGAGGCAGTCCCATGTTGACATTGAAATAATAGTTCACAATGGAAGTGATCCTCACCCAGGAACACAAGGTTGCTGTAATTCTCCAACATCACTTCCTTATATAAATTCCACTGAGCAGAGTCCAGACATTCACACTCATCTGCAGAGAAATCAATGGCCACATCTGTGAATGAGAGAAGGTCCTGAAATAAAAATAAATGAATAGTATCAATTAAATAAATATCACAATTAATGATGTCAATACCAAAGTCAGCAAACTTAAAGTCACCTTTTGACCAAGGTGAGGGGAGAGCTAGAAATGGTTCTAAATTGGTATGTAATGTTGCTTATGTTCTTATTGAAACAAATACTTGTATATTTAAAATGCTCAAAAGCATGTCTTCCAGGGTTCTGAAATACACACTACAGGACTGTCACACACAGTCACGATTCCGTGCAATAGTACCCTAAGCGTCCTGCTCCTCCCTGACTTCATTGCGCACACGCTGGCCAATACTTCCTGTGCCTCTCTTCCTCAGACCACTGGCCCATTGGAAACACCTGTGTTATTTCCAACTTTGGTGAGATTAAATTCTTTGGAGACTCTCTATGGCTAAGATCATCTTTTACTGCCTTTTCATGTCTGAAATAATAATCCCATTGATATTACCACAGACAATCCCCCATGCTCTGGACTGTGTTGCACATAAGTGTATATACATATGAACCTATGTAGCGCCTCTACTTTCCTTGCTTTGTAAGACCACCTGCAGCCTGTCAAAAGATTTCCTGATGATGACAGCATGCAAAGTCCCAGGGGTTCCCTGAGCAGCCTGCAGACTGGTTTCAGAATTTATTCTCATGCGAAATGTGCAAAGCAAAGCTGTTGGAAATGATCATGGGTAACAGCAACATTGATACTCAACTGGTGTCAATGTAAATTGGAGCAGACTGTAAAAATCACTCTGTACCTTCTTAAAAAAAAAAATCAAAATATAACTACTTAAGTGATCCAGCTACTCCAATCCTAGGTAGACAGCCCCAAAGGAACTGAACCAAGCCCGCATTTCCAGGAAAAGAGCAACTTGGTCATGGTGCGTAGTTTTGATACTTGCATGGATCCACTTTCCATGACACTGTAGCTCTCCAGGTCTGCACTGTCAATGAGGCAACCCTTTCAACAGTGGCCTCTCCAGTGCCAAGCTCCAGATGTTTTCACATCACCACTTCATGCCTTCAAAATCAACACCATGTAGGAGACTCATACACTACCCAATCCAGTTATTTTTGGAATCCAGTCTGGGCCCCCTCCACACCACTCCACACCACTCCAAGTGCTGTGGAAATAATCACAGAAGACAGAAGCTCAATGTTGCTGGCCCCTTTTTAATCACAACTGATTTCTCCGTCCCAGCTAACAAATATTACTTGTCTCAGTAAAGTAATGGGTTCGTGTCAGCAGTGCTGGTCTTTTGGTAATCACAGCTCACTTTTCAGTCCCAGCCGAAGAGAAACCAGAAGAGGGTAGGGGAAACAAACTGAGGATTGTGGGAGTCTTTTGAAGCCTCAAGCTTGCCTCCAATGACACACCACCAACCAGGCCACACCTCTTGATCCTTCCCAAACAGTTCACCAATGGAGAACAAGTATTCAAGAATATGAACCTATGGTGCCATTTTCATTCAAACCACCATAGAAAGTTTTTCTGTTTTGTGCATACAAAGTTCAAAGTTTTCTATGGTACATGCATTTTTTTCTTTCCTGGGACAATTCATGCAGCTTAGCTGGGACTAAGAAATCAGCTGTGATTAGAAGGAGATCAGCATCATTAAGGTACTATCTTTTGAGGGTGATTTCTTCAGAGTCAGCACAGGGAGACTGTGGTGGAAAGGACTAACAGACCACCATCTGGACTTCATCATGGACGATTCTCCCACATGGTACTGATGCTGAAGCCATGCAGGCAAGGAAAACCAGTTGGGATTTAGCACTGTGAAAGGCCAGGAGAGGCCACTGGTGGCAAGTGCAGCCTCAGTTGCAGTGGAGACCTCATGAGTGACAGCATCATGAAAACCAATTGTATTGGATAGCTTTGTGTCAACTTGACACAGCTGGAGTTATCACAGAGAAAGGAGCTTCAGTTGGGGAAGTGCCTCCATGAGATCCAGCTGTAAGGCATTTTCTCAATTAGTGATCAAGTGGGGAGGGCCCCTTGTGGGTGGTGCCATCTCTGGGCTGGCAGTCTTGGGTTCTATAAGAGAGTGGACTGAGCAAGCCAGTGGAAGCAAGCCAGTAAAGAACATCCCTCCATGGCTTCTGCATCAGCTCCTGCTTTCTGACCTGCTTGAGTTCCAGTCCTGCATCCTTTGGTGATCAACAGCAGTATGGAAATGTAAGCCAAATAAACCCTTTCCTCCCCAACTTGCTTCTTGGTCATGATGTTTGTGCAGGAATAGAAACCCTGACTAAGACACCAATACAAGCGGATGTCATAAGATCATATGCCATGATCAGGTTGTTTTTATCCTGAAAATTTAGGATTGTCTCAATCTGATATTTGACAGAGGCAAAAAAAAAAAAAAAAAAAAAAAAAAAAAAAAAAAAACCACTGGAAAGAAAGATAATACCTTCGATAAATAATGTTTGGAAAACTGGATGACCACATGCAGAAGAATGAAAGTAGACCTGTATCTATTGCCCTGCACAAAGTTTGATACACTTGGAATCAAGTTTGAAACCTGAAACACTAAATTGCTAGGAGAACACATAAGCAGTATTCTGCAACATATAGGTGCCAAGGAACGTTTTAAACAGGACTCCATTTGCCCACAAATTAAGGCCAACGATGGGAGAGATGGGATTCCATAGAACTAAAGAATTAGGTACAACTAAGTGTGCGGAGCACATCTGGAATTAACTTTGGCTGAGTTCTTGCCTATGGTTAATCATGAATGAGCCTGCTGACATCTTTCTTTGTCTTTAGTTAAGAAGTACATTATATCCTGCTAAGTTCCTGCGCTTAAGCGTATGTCCTTGAGAGACTGCCCAAGCCTGAACAAAATGGCCTTGGTCGAATTTAGATACCGAGTATCATTAACTCCTCCACATAAGCATTTGTAGTCATTGTTTAACTTCCTGGAGTTAGTCATGCTTTCTCTTGCTTGCCTTTAAAAGACACTGAGAAAATACACTCACAGCTGGCGTGGTATTGACCAACAGCCCTCCCAGCTCTGTCTCTTGCATCTCCCTGCCTTTCCTATAATCATCCTCACTCCTCAGTCATGGTTGCCAGGCTGACTAACAGGCAGCCTCCAGCAGCTCAGGAAACAACCAACTGAGCTGAGCACAACCCCACAGGATGGGAGAGAAACTCTGGCGTCTGCACATCTGTCTGGGGATCAGTACCCAAAATATACAAAGAACTCAAAAAACAAAGATTTAAGGAATCAAATGACACAATTTTAAAAACGAGCTAGGAATTTAAACAGAATTCTCAACAGAAGAAATGAAAATGGCTAAAAAGAAAATAATAATAATGTATCTCGAAAACTGTTCATCATCTTTAGCTATTCGGGAAATCAAATTCAAACAACTTCAAGATTCCATCTCACCATAGCTAGAAAGGCTAAGATCAACAAAATAACTGACAACAAATGCTGGTAAGGACTGGATAAAAAGGAACCTTCACTGTCGCTAAGACTGCAAACGTACAGTAACTCTGGAAGTCAGCATGGAGACTATATCAACAGCTAAATGTTCATGTACCCTAGGAGTCAGCTACACCACCTGTCAGCACGTGCAAGGGCTGTACACCATCCTCCACAAAAGCCAGAGCGACCAGGTAGGTTACTTCTCTTTTCATAATAGCTAGGAAATACAAATAATCTAAATCTCCTTTAACTGACAAATGAATAATAAAAAACATCATATCCTCACACCATGACACACTATTAAGCTGTAAAACAATTCATATACTTGACAGGTAAATTTGTGGACCCAGGAAAGACTATGTTGACCCAGACAAATGCCACAAGTTCTCTCAACAGCACTTCCTAGCTCCAAATCTTCAGAGGTGAGTTATATAGCAATGACGTAACCATGGAAACCAGTAAAGTATAAAGGGAGCATGTGGGGAGGGGCATGAGTAAGAGGAGTAGCAGGTCACAGGTGCTCTGAAGTGGGAAAAGGGAAAGCCTGGTGGGGCCTTCAAGTGGGAAGAGGGAGGGAGGGCAGTACAGATGGAGGGTAGGGGGTGAGATAAGGGAAAATGACACCAGACCTTATGAAATCACATTATTTTATACTTACCAAAAATTATACACTATACATTATATGCATACCTAGCAAAAACCACAAGAACTCTCAACTCCAGAGCTAACTCTATAGGCCTCATAATGTTTAATTTTTTAAGTTATTTATTTTTAGTTTTGTGCATACATTTTTGCCAGCTTGTATGTTGGTATACAACATGGTTATCCTGTAGGCCAGAAGATGTTACTGGTTCCCTGGAACTGCAGTTATAGACAATTATAAACCACCATGTGCCTGGTGGGGACTGAAAAATGTTCCTTTGATAGAGAAACAAGTGCTTCTATTTAAAAAATAAATTATTTTTGACAATCTCACATAGCACAGGTAGCCTTGAATTTGGCATTTTATTTTAAATAGGTCTGTTTGATAAATATATTAAAGATAAATGTGTATCTACATATAGATATATATTAAATGCATGCATGTGTGACCTGTGATATAAGCATTTGCTGTTTCACAACTACCTTTTAAGAAACAGGATCTAAGGTATAAGAAATGTACTTTCCACACTGTAAACTGTAAAATTACATGTTCTTAGTTTCCTGAACATTAGTGACATTGACTAGAAAGTGTCCATATTATTTTAATTATACTTGGATAATACATAGAAAATACTGGTATTTACGATACTGTAGTTTAAAGCTCATGCTTCTTAAGTATCGATTTTAATGCTGTAAGTCAGTCTCCAGCACACAAATAAATTTGACTTAAGTGTGCCAAAAACAGCGCTAATGGCAGGGTGAGGAGACAGCTGTATAGAAAGGGCAGGGTGAGCGGCGGCTGTATACAAAGGGCAGGGTCAGCACTGGCTGTATACAAAGGGCACAGTGAACAGCGGCTGTATACAAATGCCAGGATGTGCAGCCGGCTGTATACAAAGGACAGGGTGAGTAGCGGCTGTATACAAAGGGCACAGTGAGCAGCGGCTGTATACAAAGGGCACAGTGAGCAGCAGCTGTATACAAATGGCAGAATGTGCAGCCAGCTGTATACAAAGGACAGGGTGAACAGCGGCTGTATACAATCACAGGACGCTGAGTGAGCCACAGCTCTTCAACTTCATCTCTCAATCTTTCCACACAACACCAAATTTCTGACATTGGAGTCTCTGGTGCAATTTTATGTGGTAATATCTTCTAGTATTTTCCACTCTGCACTATGGGATCAGTGATAGCTGGGACGGTACAAAGCGCAGAGTGCCTCCTTTATGAGGGTTTTTGTTTGTTTGTTTGTTTTGTTTTGTTTTGGTTTTTTTTTGTTTTTGTTTTGTTTTGTTTTGTTTTTTTGCCTCATAAGGGTGTGTGAGTGTGAGGGTTCTGGTCACAGTGGGTAAAGGAGGAATTCCTATCCAAAGGGAGCCGCCCTGAAAACCAACAATTTATTCCAAAGAAAATGGGACGAACACCCCATAAGCCAAACTCCCCCGCAGAACTCCCCGTCCTGGAAACTATGAGCCACACGAACTCAAAACCAGAGTCTTGGGCCTGTCATAGAATACAGGAGGGCCCAGAAAAACCTGCTTGCTCTAGATTTCCTGAGGAATCTGACAACAGCACTGTGAAAGCTAGTAAGAGCAAGCTTCCCCAGCCAAGGGGCGGTGCGAGCTCTCATCACAGCCTGCCTCCGCACGGTCAGCCAAGCCACCCGGCTTTTGCCAAGTGGTGTGTCTCAGTGTAGCGTCTTGCTCCGTTATCATAAAGTAAAATTGAGTCAATGTGCATTTCCCCTCCTGCCATACGATGGTAGGCACCCCTGAGCTTTTAAAGTCGCAACATATCGATCAAAGTAAGACGTAAACTCAATACACATTGACACTGAAGGGTGGAATCATATTCCTACAACACCATTTTTAAATCTGGTATTTTTAAAGTAGCCTAAAGGCAGTGAAAATCCTTGGGCAACAGAGCTCTTTTGGAGATCTTCGCATAGACTTGTGGGAAATGGAGTCCCTCTAAACATGACGTCACTAGACAGGACTCCGCTTTCCGTTCTCCATTCTTGCACTAGCAGGCCACTTCTCAGGTCCCTGAAGCAGGAGGTTGACTCTGGCAGCCTCTCTGTCCTCACAGAGCTTTCACTCCTTGCACCGTGCGTGCGCCCCACCCTGGCACTCTGGCACATCCATGTAGGCTTCTCTCCGCCTCCCGCCCAGCCCTCCCCGGCTCCCAGCACGCCGGACCCGCCCACCCGCACAGTTCCTGAGGTTTGCAAGGCTAGGCTGCACCCCGGACCAACCTCCATGTTAAGCGCGAAGAACAAGCCACACTGTCCCAACTTTGAGAACGCCGCAGAGTTTGGAGAATCACAAATGCAAAATGAACCCGGAAGCACAGAGACCAGAGTCCTGTCTAACGGGGTCATGCTGAGAGAGACTACATTTCCCAGAAGTCTATGCGAAGGACTGCCCTTAACCAAAGAAGGCTTAGGGTTTATAGCCCATGGGTTGTATGTAACTGGAATTAGGCTGCTTTAAAAATCCCAAATTTACAAAGGGCATTGTGAGAATATGAGTGCATCCTTTGATAGTAATGTGTATTAAAGTTTACTTCTTAATCCGATCAATGCTGTGACTTTAAAAGCTCAGGGGTTCCTAGAATCTTACCGCAGGCAGAAAAAAATCACATTGAGTCAATTTTACTTTAAAATAACGGAGCAAGAAGCTACACTAGGACACACCACAAACTCTTTAGGATAGTTTTTGAAACCAAGTTTCCTGGGAATTCTCTGAAATCTCAGCTACTCTGGGGTTTGAGACAGAAGGATCACAAGTCTATGTCCCAAATTACACAGTACCAAAAGGGATGGGGGCTACTCACAGGTAAAGCACTTGCCTGGAGTGACGGAGGCCTTGGTTTAACACCCATTATGACACTAAATCAATGAGGAGAACAAAAACAAAAACCGAACAGTTTTGGTGTGTATGCTGAAACCCACAGTTTGGAGGGAAGACAAGTGTCTCTTACTGATAAGCCCCAGAAACCCTTTGAGATTTTCATCTGTCCTTAGTCCCTTGTCCGCATGTTCCTCCATTAATCTGTGTAAACAATTTAATATTTGAGAGAGCTGTACCAGAGCTTCACCGGATTCTCTTTCACAATCTTATACAGCTATTCACCACCAGATGTTCTCCCAGCTCCTGGCTCCTCTCCCAGTGGGAGGAAAACTGGTCTTGGGATCAATATGGCCAGTGAACTGACTCCTGGCCCACTATTCATCACTCATCATAGGATTCCTGTCATCAGAGCTGTAACACCTCCACTTGGGAAGAGGTCTGCTCTCCCAAAACACCACCTGAGCCTCCGTCACACTCCTTGCTGGCTAGTGTGCCCAGCCTGACTCAGTGCAGGGAGACATGGAGCAACTGAGACCGCAATGCTGAAGACAGAGGTGGAGGCAGCTGCAGTAGCAGAAGCAGAGGAGATGGCTCCCCCTTCCTGCTCATACCCTCTCCCTTTTGCTTGCACCTGGCAGGGCTGGAGATCTCTGTGGAAAGACTACAGTACACAGGCCCACAGACTACAATGTGCAACTCTAAGAAAAATAAACCCTTTCCTCCACAACTTGCTTTATTGTCATGGTATCTCATCACAGCAATAGTAACCCTCACTAGGGCACTTACCATATGACTCAGCTATACCAATTCTTAGCAAATGTCCAGAAGACCCTCTATCTTACTCAACAGGTACTTGCTCAGCCACAATCATTGCTGCTCTATTTATAATAGTTAGTAAATGTTAACATCCTAAATGTCCTTCAATAGATAAATGGATAATGAAAATATGGTACAGATACGTAATGGAATGCTATTCAGCTGGAAAGAAAAATGAATAATAAAATTTTCAGGTAAATAGAACTGGGAAATAGTAACCGTACTGAGCAAGGTAACTCAAACTAAAAAAGACAAAAAACATATGTTCTCTCTGTAGTTCCTAATTCCAGATGTTCAGATGTGAGTACATACACTGGACTGACTGCAGAAATCAGCAAAGTTAAAAGGAACCATTAATCGTCTACTTTACAATATCTATAATACATACAAGTTGATGCATAAATACAAAATAGTAATTTAAAGGAAAGATTTCCCTTCTGGGTTAATGCTGCTTCAAAAACTGAAGACCATCTAACATAACCCCAACACTACAGAAGGGAATTCCTTTTTTGATTTATTGGTCAAAGTTGTATTGGCTGGTTTTATGTGTTAATTTGACACGAGATAGAATCCTCAGAGAGGAAGAAGCCTCAGTTGAAGAAACAACTCCATGAAATCCTGCTCTAAGGCATTTTCACAATTGGTGATCACAATTGGGCTGTATCCCAAGGTGGGTGGTGCCATCTCTGAGCTGCTGATCCTGGGTTCTATAGGAAAGCATGGGAGCAAGCCATGGGAGCAAGCCAGAAAGCAACACCTTTTCATGGTAAGTCCCTAATGCAATAGACATCATGCACTTAAATACACAAGGCCAAGAGACCTCTAACATAGAACTAACCTGAATGCCTCCTCCCTTTGGACTAGCTTTAATGGAAACAGAAGGCATCGTGCAAGTTTCCAAAGAGAAGATGCAACCAATAGTCATATGTGGGTATGATGCCTATGAACTACAACAATGAAGAGCATGACAAAATAACCCACAGTTTGTAGTAGTGACACACACTACTCGGTGGTAAGCAACAGATATAATTAGACTTAAGACTTTTAACAAGAGGGGAATTATGCCTGTTGCTGGAAACCTAGCCAAGTACGCAGTGAATCCATGGATCTTGGAGGAGATTATACAATCAGCACTGTCTAGACCACCATCATCTCTAACTACATTCTAAATATACGTCCTTAGAGCAACAGGGAATTGTAGTCATCACCCCTCACCAAGGAAAGTTCTCTTTGGGGCAGACAGAAAAACACAATCAAAATGCAGAATTGTGAAGCTCAGCCCCAATGGATACCCTATAAAACAATTCACTCCTAAGGCTATCATAACAGAGGAGGCAGCAGAAAGATTGTGTATCTTTTCCTAGGAATGCCAGAGGCTACAGCATAAGGACTCAACAAGACTGCTTAAACATGACCTGATCAAGGACACCATCTGACATGCTAACATGGATCTAACAACCATCTGTAACTCTGGTTCCTGGGGATGTAAAGCCCACGTGTGGCTTCTGCACACAATGCACGTGCATAATATACAGACATATATGCGAGCAACATAACCTTACACATAAAATTAAATCTTTAATAAAATGTATAAACTTGAATGTTTGTCACATTGCTAATGACCTCTCTTTAGCTACTTCATACATAGACTTCCTCCGAGTCTGGATGGGGAATCCTAAACAACTTAAGCTTAAGTGTGAAACTATAACTATCTAACCTTCAACCCCATCAGAGACCTGAGAAGGATCAATATTACCTGAGTACGCAGGAAGTGTAGAGGAAGCCACTTCCAAAACTATAGAAATGAGAGGGACTGCTGACTACCTGGAAAGTTTCCCAAGGATTCTCAGTGTTGTTGGATCATCACCTCTGGCCTTTGGGCCCAGAATATCTGACAGGCTTTCTTGTGAAGCAGTAATATTGCAGGCTTTCTTGTGAAGCAGTAATATTGTAGGACTTGCCGACTTTGTTTTAGCAAAGCTCGGCAGTCAACTTCCTTCCATCTGGTTTGTCAAGTTTAGACGGGATATTGTCAGCAGTCCAGGGAAGGACAGTTTGCTGGGCAATGGCAGATTTGCAACATTTGAAGCAAACTCCATAAGGAGGTTCTCTGATGCTCATCATCTTCTTTGGAGTGTTTTAGGGGTACTGCCAGGAGCAGATGTTTCCCTAGCCTTTTATTTGGGGGGAGGGGGAGCCTTAAGCTGGGCAGTTGTGGTGCATGCCTTTAATCCCAGCACTTGGGAGGTAGAGGCAGGCAGATTTCTGAGTTCGAGGCCAGCCTGGTCTACAAAGTGAGTTCCAGGACATCCAGAGCTATACAAAGAAACCCTGTCTCAAAATAAAAAAAAATCAAAACAAACAAATAAAAAACCAAAAGAATAAATATCATATTCTGTAGATCTCTGAGGTTTTTGAAGATCATCTATCTGTCTATAGTACATCTGAACAGGAAAATGTTGCTTATTTCTTGCTATCTACTATCTGTTTAACTTTGAAATTTTCTACAGGAAGCTAAATAAAGCTTATTTCTGTAATAGACTTCACTATAACCTAGCATGACCACAAGATTTTACTGACTAGTAACTTGCATTTTTTTTTAACTATCACTAACAGTAGCAGCTTTCAAAGACTACAACTTCACATTGCATAATAAATGGGTTGTATAGGTACAATACCTTGAACAAAAGTTGAAACATTTATATATATAAATATTTGTATATTTATATGTTATATATATATATGTTAAAAAACCTTAAATTCATATCAAATATACAAAATTCCATACAAAGATAAAAATATTTGGCTTTTTGATATTGTTAAGTCATAAAGTACATTCAATAATCTAACCTTTTATCCTATCATTCCTATATCCCCCTTTTTTTCTTTTCACCCCTTCTCCCCCTTTCCCCTCTAATGTTAGATACTGGAGAAAAAGAATAGAAGAAAAAGAAAGAGAAATAAAGATCCCCGAATTTAACCTCTTATTCTTTGTTTCCTCTCTGACTAAGATCATTAACAACTAGTGACCAACTCCCCTTAAACAAAGCAAACATCGATCACCAATTGATGTCAATTTTTAGGCACACACACACACACACACACACACACACACACACATCCTGTTGGTTCATGACAATGAAAATTTAGGCAGTATAGGGTCAGGATTGTCCCAAAAAGGAGTGGCTTGGGACAAGAGAACAAGTTGAGGATCTGTGATCTGTCTGTGCAGTGCTGGACAGGACCCTGGCAAGTCCAACGTAATAATTATCTATAGGCAAATGAGCATCACTGGCCACTTACAAGCCAGAAGTTACCTCAGGATGTGTGGAACACTTAAAGACAGTCCAGCCCTGTCCCCTGGAATCCTGATATATCCACTGAAGCTCATATTAATGCAACTATTTAGTGCAATCCACTTTAAAATACTCTAATTAAAAAAAAATATGTATGCATGAGTGTCTTTACATGGGTTTGTGCACATGAGTGCAGTGCCCACCTGGGGACAGGAGAGGGTACTAGCTCCCATGGACCTGAAGTTATAGGCAGCTGTGCATGCTAGGGGATCAAACTAGGATCCTCTATAGAGCAGGACACACTCTTAACTGCTGAACCATCTTTTCAGCTCTATCAATGCAATTTATTTATAATTCAGTTGATCCTTGGGCCATAGCAACCTTAGGGCACACCATGACTGATCAGTCAGTTAGAGATGCTGTGATAGATAGGTCTAGGGATCCTGGCTTTTGGAGTTTGATATAAATAGATGTATGTTTTCCATTTGGTTTTTAGATAGAGACTTTCTTGGAGGTGGCCTAAAAGTTCTGGGAGAAAATTCAGATAGGATCCTCAAGTGGCTTGATGAAGACCAAATGTAAGGTGTCTAGTAATTTTAATAATGTGCTATAATGTAAACTCCACTTTGACCAATGCATCTAGCAACCTATTAATAATCCAGGATCCCACTGAACCAAGTAGCAACCCCCTACCCTCCACATAATGAAATAAGTATTCCTTTCTCCATGACCATCAAACTTGGACAGTTTCTACTAAAACGTATTTCCAGCATATCCAGGTACAAAGTAAGTAGAGTCAACTCAGTTCAGACTGGTTTCAGGTACACGTGCATTAAGGTAAAGTGTATCTTTAAGCTTAACTTTTAGGGATAATCCCCTTTTTACATCTAATGCCTATTCAGTTAGACATCCATATGATTAGAATAAAATTGATCAAGGCAAGGACAATGCAAGGCATAAAAAAAAAAAATAATGGAAGGAAGCAGGGGCCTGGGAGAGGGGTGGAAGCAGAATCAGGACCAGCCTTGGGAGAGAAGAGAAGGTGTCTGCTGAGCCTGTTTCAATCTCCTGGGTCATTTAGGGCAGTGTGCCTAAAGCTATGTGGCTCGACCCCAGTGTCTTGTTTTGTTTTGCTTTGTTTTGCTCATTTGACTTTAGCTCATCAAGTGTCTGTTAACTGGGATGGAGGTTGAAGATAATTGGAGAGAGAAGGAAGACAGTTAGGGAGAGAAAGAGGAGAAAGTGGGGAAGGGAGAAACTAGAGGAAGTGAGTTGTGGAGCCAGAGAAAGATATACACAGAAAGACATACAGAGAGACTCACAGAGATGGGCAGAGAGAGACCGAGAAACACAGGAGAGACAGAAAAGACACACACAGAGACAGAGAGACAGACACAGAGGCAGAAACGTACACACAGAGTCAGAGAGAGACAGAGAGACAGAGAAACACAGGAGAGACAGAAAAGACACACACAGAGACAGAGAGACAGACACAGAGGCAGAAACATACACACAGAGTCAGAGACAGAGAAACACAGGAGAGACAGAAAAGTCACACTCATACATACAGAGAAACAGGAACATACGCATAGTCAGAGAGACACACACACAGAGACAGAGGGACAGGCATGCAGAGTCATATACACAAAGTCAGAAACACACACAGAGACATATACATAGAGACAAAGAGATACACAGAGATAGAGACAGAGAAACACAGGAGAGACAGAAATGACACAGAGAGACAGAGAAACACAGGAGGAATAGAAAACACATACACACACAGAAACAGAGACATACACACAGAGTCAAACACACACTGACAGAAACAGAGAGACATACACACAGAGACAGCCTGATTTACAAAGTTGAGCTGCAGTACGGATGGCAAGCATTACCGTGGTTAATTCTTTTTCCTATAGGAAGAAGAGCCATCTATCAATTCTCCCTCACTTATCTTCCCGTCTTAACACTCCTCATTGCTCTCTGCAGCCAATGCCTTATGCAGTAGGGAACCCAATCTAAGAAGCAACTTCATCTGTTTTAAGCCTGGGAATGGCACCAGTTTTAGGGAGGAAGTATCAGAGGACCGCAGAAAGGCAATGTGAAAAGATTAAGTTGAAGCTAGTTCACCTGCTTCCTTGTTGGGCTCTAGACCTTCCTCAAGTAACCAAGGAGGGACCGTGTGTAAGGTGACAAGTAACAGGAGGGAAGATGACCTCATCTCCTTGTGCAGGTTGCTTGAATGCCCTCCTACCAAGAGCTCTGCATTTCCACCCTTAATGTGAAAGCTGACATAAGTGTTGCCAAGCAAAGCAATAAATTCCTTACAATAATGTTAATCTCCAAAGGCAAACTCCATTAACCTGGCTGCTTGAAGACAGTAAGCTTCAGAGCTCCCAGGAGAAAGAGAACATGATTAAGAAGTTAAATAACAACAATTAATAGTCCTTGTAACCTGAAGACACCCCAGGGATGTACAAACCCTTGAGCAGGAAATGCTTTATGAAGGTGTAGAAATCTCAAGATCACTTGCCAAAGGACCATTTAACTTTGTAATGACATACTAAAACAAGAGGCACAGGGAAGCAAGTGAATTCTTCACCTAAAATACCAGTCCCGATGGTTATCACATTTCAGGCACTTAGTAGGATGAATAACGCTACTCAAATGATGTGATTAAAATTTCCCCCTAGCTGCAAAGCAGCCTGAAGTGTACTGGCTGCTCGGACATCTTGTCCTTTGCACATTAATAATTTCCAATGAGATGTGAGTCACTTCCTTAAAATGCAGCAATCCTCAGAAAGAGGTAATTGTTGGGCAGAGAAACACTCGTTAGTTGCCCCAAGACAGGGTAGGGAATTTAATGAACATTTACATTAACTTTCTACAGTCTTTCTCATTCTTTGAATAGAACATCATCTTTGACTAGATAATTGACAGATTATTTTTTCTTGAGTAGTCAATAAAACGAGTGCCTGTTTAAATCTGAATCCTGAGTATCATCTCAGTGCAATGTCCTGCTGTTGGCTTGATCCTTGTAAGACTCGGTAAGAGATGGTTTCTCAGAGGAAGGTGGTGCGGCTGTTTTCACAGAAAGATCCCAAGATGGATCTGAGCTGGAAGCAGGAGCAAGAACCAGAATCAGCTCAGCTCAGCTCTGCTCTGCTCTGCCTGGGGATGGGTTGAACCAGCCCATCTACATAAGTATATGGTCCTCTTCCTGGCGACGGTTAGCCTGCCTGCTGTGCAGCTCAATTTATCCAGAGATAACATCAGGTTTACTCTGGACATGGCACTGAATACTAGAACACCAGTATGGACATAGAGATCCTACTTGGACCCTACGTAAGCTCTCCTGGGATTAGCAAGATGGCGGGCCGTTATGCAAGAAAGGCCATTTCTCTGTTGAGTGGATGGAGGTGGGAGTGAGTTGAAGTGGGGTGGAAGAGAACCATGGTGGACATTCTATGTTTTAGAAATTCCCTCTGAGGCTTAACTAACACTACTAGAAAAACAACGGCCTAAAGTTTTGAAGGAGAAAGCATTCATGAGCCACACAGGGCAGGGATGAATGGAGCGGGGGTGGAAGGTGTGTGTAAAGGCTACAGGGAAGCCTTCTCTAGTGAGCAGACTATATTGCTTTTGTTCATTTGTGGCAAGTTAACGCTCCCTGTCTAGTGAGAAGAGATGGTATACTCAGTTTTAACGAAAGATAAAGTGGTTTAGGGATTGCAAGCAATGCTGTGCGTTTATATGAAGAAAATATAAAAACACTGACAATGGTGGGGGAGGGTATGTGCGCACGTGCATTTCTTTTTTTTTTTTTAAGATTTATTT